>NC_136906.1:79406415-79433915 GCF_949606895.1 Notothenia rossii | reverse complement strand
TCAGCGTGTGATTGATTTATTGAACTGCAGCTCAGAGAATGACGGGGCAGGTTAATTGGTGCTGTCGCTCGATCCGTCTCTCTGCAGGAACACAGACTGAAGCACGAGAACACACGTGGAGAAACATGGTCGGTTTGTTAACTTCAGATGTGTGTCTTGTTTGTTTCCTTAGTTTATGTAGTGTCTCTACTTTAAAGAGTCCTCTCCTGCTGATGTTCAGGTGTATATCAGTCTGTACTAATGTCTCTACTTTAAAGAGTCCTCTCCTGCTGATGTTCAGGTGTATATCAGTATGTAGTGTCTCTACTTTAAAGAGTCCTCTCCTGCTGATGATCAGGTGTATATCAGTATGTAGTGTATCTACTTTAAAGAGTCCTCTCCTGCTGATGTTCAGGTGTATATCAGTATGTAGTGTCTCTACTTTAAATAGTCCTCTCCTGCTGATGTTCAGGTGTATATCAGTATGTAGTGTCTCTACTTTAAAGAGTCCTCTCCTGCTGATGTTCAGGTGTATATCAGTATGTAGTGTCTCTACTTTAAAGAGTCCTCTCCTGCTGATGTTCAGGTGTATATCAGTATGTAGTGTCTCTACTTTAAAGAGTCCTCTCCTGCTGATGTTCAGGTGTATATCAGTATGTAGTGTCTCTACTTTAAAGAGTCCTCTCCTGCTGGTGTTCAGGTGTATATCAGTATGTAGTGTCTCTACTTTAAAGAGTCCTCTCCTGCTGATGTTCAGGTGTATATCAGTATGTAGTGTTTCTACTTTAAAGAGTCCTCTCCTGCTGATGTTCAGGTGTATATCAGTATGTAGTGTCTCTACTTTAAAGAGTCCTCTCCTGCTGATGTTCAGGTGTATATCAGTATGTAGTGTTTCTACTTTAAAGAGTCCTCTCCTGTTGATGTTCAAGTATATATCAGTATGTAGCGTCTCTACTTTAAAGAGTCCTCTCCTGCTGATGTTCAGGTGTATATCAGTATGTAGTGTTTCTACTTTAAAGAGTCCTCTCCTGCTGATGTTCAGGTGTATATCAGTATGTAGTGTCTTTACTTTAAAGAGTCCTCTCCTGCTGATGTTCAGGTGTATATCAGTATGTAGTGTCTCTACTTTAAAGAGTCCTCTCCTGTTGATGTTCAGGTGTATATCAGTACCGTACACCCGGGTGTGAATAAGAGGCAAACCAAAGGAATTGAAAACATAGTAACAAGCCTATTAGATGGATTAAAATGGAGAACTCCAGCTGTGTTTAAGCCTCTCCTCAGATTAATCAGAGTTATGGTCTGCAGGTTAACTTTCTCAGTGGTTCTGTAGAAACACTGATCAGCAGAAATGTTCCCCGGATAAAATAAAAGGTTAAAAACAAAATGCTCTTTGGCTCAGAGCAACGCCTGCGGTCTGGTGTTGGAAGATGTGAGAGTAAGCTTTATTTCTCTGAAACAGTCGACTAAGCACGGACTGGTTTTCATGCTCTCATTCAGAACCAGGCGTAGCTGCAGCTTCATGCTTTTGCTCTCATTACATTTGGAACAGATTGTGTTCAGAAAGACGTATTTTGCAGCTCAGTGGCTCGTATTTCATGCCCGGCACCTTCCTCTCTGTTATACGCGGCTGTCAGCCTTGTGAGACTTGTAATGGAGCATGTGTACATATATTTGAATCCACTGACTGACATTAAGAAGTCTGTTCTCTGCTAGTTTACAGATTGGTCCCCCTGCCTGCCTGCTATTGATTTCTCCCTCTGTGAGTACACAGTATGTGAGAGCTGGTGCAAAATGGAAATGATGTCAATGTTTCTCAGGGACCAAAGTCTTTTTGTTTTCAGTCAATATTTCAGATGACTAACTCATGTCTGCCTTACAGTTGTCTCCATAAAGCTACACTAAAAGTATTCTGCATTTTTTTACATGTTGTTGTTGTTTTTTTTGGGTTTGTCTGTTTTTCTTTCCTTTTATTTGTCCGTTTGTCACCACGTTTACAGAAAGAAAAGTAATAACAGGACTTTAGTACGAAATCTAGAGGAACCAGTCACCTTTCGGGGAGAATCCAAACCACAAGAAGGATACCACAAATAAATGTAACTCACATAAAGAGTCCTCTCCTGCTGATGTTCAGGTGTATATCAGTATGTAGTGTCTCTACTTTAAAGAGTCCTCTCCTGCTGATGTTCAGGTGTATATCAGTATGTAGAGTCTCTACTTTAAAGAGTCCTCTCCTGCTGATGTTCAGGTGTATATCAGTATGTAGTGTCTCTACTTTAAAGAGTCCTCTCCTGCTGATGTTCAGGTGTATATCAGCATGTAGTGTCTCTACTTTAAAGAGTCCTCTCCTGCTGATGTTCAGGTGTATATCAGTATGTAGAGTCTCTACTTTAAAGAGTCCTCTCCTGCTGATGTTCAGGTGTATATCAGTATGTAGAGTCTCTACTTTAAAGAGTCCTCTCCTGCTGATGTTCAGGTGTATATCAGTATGTAGAGTCTCTACTTTAAAGAGTCCTCTCCTGCTGATGTTCAGGTGTATATCAGTATGTAGTGTCTCTACTTTAAAGAGTCCTCTCTTGCTGATGTTCAGGTGTATATCAGTATGTAGTGTCTCTACTTTAAAGAGTCCTCTCCTGCTGATGTTCAGGTGTATATCAGTATGTAGTGTCTCTACTTTAAAGAGTCCTATCCTGCTGATGTTCAGGTGTATATCAGTATGTAGTGTCTCTACTTTAAAGAGTCCTCTACATACAAATAAACCTGTCCCATTTTGTTTATACTCCTTGCGTTAGAGATAGGAAGGTTAATATTAAAATGGGGGGGGGCCATTGGCAGGAAGCTTCAAACATGTCATTTTAAAGTCTGGTTGGATAGAAAACTCCCTGTTAGTATTTCTCACCAGTTCTGAGCTGTAAGACTCTAAGGGTTTGAGGAAATGAAAGTTTCCTTTAATGTGGATTTCTTTTAATTATATCGGAGTATATTTGCAAACACCAGGGGAGAGGGACTCTCTTCTCACAGAGGAACTGACAGAAGAGGAAAATGAATTACAATTGTTATATTGAAAAACATTCCCACCTGGGAGTCTCACTTCAAACCCGACTTCTGAGCAAACAGAGCCTTCAGGGTTTCTCTACAGCAGCAAACACACACACACACACACACACACACACACACACACACACACACACACACACACACACACACACACACACACACACACACACACACACACACACACACACACACACACACACACACACACACACACACACACACACACACACACACACACACACACACACACACACACACACACACACAGCCTTCAGGCATTTTACCCTCTGACATTCCTCCACTCACTTTTAACAGAATAATGAGACTCCTACGGGTATTCATTATGGCACACACTCTCTCCCCTAAGCCGAAAAATAACTTTTACTCAGTTACAAGAAAACGTTGTTTCAAGGAGTAAAGTATTGGAAAAAGTATTTAAAATACTAAAATCACAGTTAGGACTGGTTGGACTCTTCATTTGATGGAATTGTAATGATTGTTTTCTAACTTTATTTGTGTCATTATGCTTTGTACCCATTCATTGGTATTTTCACATTTATCTTGTAATTGTATTATATTCTCAGATATGTTTGTTGATTTATGAAGCCCTCTGAGACTCACGTGTTTTCAATCAATGATTGTTTTGTGATATTGGGCTGTATAAATACATTTGAATTTGAATAGGATCACCTGGTTGACGGCGGGGACGCCCTCCTTCCCGCTGCAGGGGGCCAGCGTGAGGACGGGCAGATCCTGGCCCTCCAGCCTCTGAGACTCCAGGCAGTTCTGTCTCTGCCGGATGGACCCGGTCTGAGAGTCAGAGTCATCGGGGACCCTGAGGGACGCCAAACACAACATTTAGCTAATTATTTATTCAGTACATCATTCCAGTTACTTATAGACTCTTCTTGCACTATTTCAATTTTATTTGTATTTACTTGCTGTTAGAAAAATATCATTCGTCACCGGCTTGAGTTTCAAAACAGGATCCATGTATTTATTATCCTTTAAGGAGTCATCAACTAGTTCCTGAACAGTGTCCTTCACATGCTGATATCCAAGAGAGGGACTTACACAGTCACAAGATGGAGGCATACCGGTTCTTTCTAGGTCATCATAAATCCTGTCATGAACAAAATAGTTTTTTTCTTGGCTTTTTTCTCAAAATCTCAAAATTCTGACTTTTTCTCAAAATTCTGACTTTTTCTCAAAATTCTGACTTTTTTCTCAAAATTCTGACTTTTTCTCAAAATTCTGACTTTTTTCTCAAATTCTCAAAAATCTTTTTTTTCCCAGAAAATCTCAAAATCGTGACTTATTCTCAAAATGTTGACTTTTTTTCCAAATTATGACTTTTTCTCCAAATTATGACTTTTTATTAAATTATGTATTTTTTTTCTAATTCTCAAAATTCGGACTTTTTATCAAAATTCGAACTTTTTCTCAAAATTCTGACTTTTTCTCAAAAATCGGACTTTTTATCAATATTCCGACTTTTTCTCAAAATGCTGTCTTTTTTCTCTAATTCTCAAAATTCTGTCTTTTTTCAAAAAATCTCAAAATTCGGACTTTTTATCAAAACGATGACTTTCTCTCAAATTCTCAAAATTCTGTTTTTTTCCGCAAAATGTCCAAATTATGACTTTTTACTCAAAATCTCAAACATTGTCCTTCACATGCTGATACCCAAGAGAGGGAGTTCCACAGTCACAAGATGGAGGAATAGAAAGCAGTATTCAATGTTTACTTCAGATTAGCTCCACGTCAGAAATGTCGTCATGTGTCACCAAACACATCATTAAAAATAGTCCATCGAACTGGAGAAACATATTTTTGTATTTTGTACTCCTCGGGATTGTGGGAAACGGTATCTCTCTCTCTCTCTCTGTACACACAAACTGAAAGATTGACAATAAAAACACAAAAAATAAGATAAATGTTATATCCAAAATAAAACCAGAGCTGCAGAGCAAGACACGAGAAGAGATACAAATGAGAACATGTGTTTTTGTCTGTCATCCATTTCTATGCATTGAAGTGTTTAACTCCACCACCTCTGTGTACTGTCCTTTGCACCACTCACCCGTCTGATTTTTATACGCACATTTGACCCAGCTAATATTTTAAAAACACAATTTAAAGCGTCTTTGAAAAGCATTAAACACAGGCAACGTAGAGGTTCATAATACAGGAAATGCAGGTCATAAAAAAACGTATTCTTTCACGATGACTTCACACACACACTTTCAGAACATTAGCAGCAATTAGCTTTTCTATTCATTGTTGTTGAAACTGTTTGCTTCCACTACATATTGTCTCATGAATAACATAAGATTCAGTGGCTTCCATGTTTACTTTTGTACGACACCATGCTGCAAATATTCTTTATAATTATTATTATTTAGGAGTTAGAAATGTAATAAATAATGTTAACAGTCAAATAAATGTTAGCAATAAATCCAAATCCGTTTCTAAGACGTTCTTTTTATTATATGTAAACAATATTTCTAATCAGATGCAATTGTCTACCTATCATATGTATGCTGATGACACTATTGTATACTCATAAGCTCCTTCTCTGGAGATGGCCGTTTCCAATTTAAAATCAGATGTTATCACGCTGCAGCATGCGCTTCTGATTCTAAACTGCTATTGAACGGGAAGAAAACCAAAGCAATGCTTTTTGCTCCCGACTCAGCGTCCTCTTGCCTCTCCATTGACACCCTTGATGGCGTCTCTGTTGAGTTTGTTGATATCTACACATATGTGGGCTAATCTGAACTTCATTATGACTTTCTATTAAATTATGTATTTTTTCTCTAATTCTCAAAATTCGGATTTTTTATCAAAATTCGAACTTTTTATAAAAATTCGAACTTTTTATAAAAATTCGAACTTTTTATCAAAATTCGGACTTTCTCTCAAAATGCTGTCTTTTTTCTCTAATTCTCAAAATTATGTATTTTTTCAAAAAATCTTGAAGTTCTAACTAAGAAATTGAAATTCTCTCTTGGCTTCCTTTTCAGACTTAAATGTTGTTTTTCAACTTCATCCCGTAAAAGGTTGGTCTCCGGCTTATTCCTGTCCCAGCTGGACTACGGTGATACCATTTATAGATTTGCCTGTCCCACTGTTTTGGCCAAACTTGACCCACTCTACCATGCTGCACTGCGTTATGCACCCTATAGGACTCATCATTGCACACTGTACAGCCTAACTAGATGGTCCTCACTTAGTATGCGTCAGATGCAGCATTGGTTTTTATTAATGTATAAAGCCATTTTAGGAAAGCTTCCACTCTACATATGAGCCAGATGTGCTCCAGTTTGTGACTCTCACAACCTCAGATCCAGTACCTGGATACGGGTCCAGGTTCCTGCTGTGCGGACTGAGGCTGGATATATTGTCTTTATTTTAAGATACACTTCCAGCCTCTGAGATGAGTCAGAAGACCCCAATCATCTACCCCCACACCCTCATTAACCACATCCAGATATCACGGTGATTTATCAGCGCCTGATTCACCTTTAACAAACCCGCCGCAGGCAGGCCACGCTTCTCTAAACTCATTACTCTTAGAAAGTTTCTCCTCTCAATCATCCTCTGATAAACTTTCTTTCTTGTTTAATTCCTCGGCCACGCTATAAAACTCGGGATTAAGCCCCGCGGCGTTAATTCAATCTGCTATCTCGCTGTGTTTTAATAACCCGGAAAGGTTATTCTGCCTTTTAAGGGTCAGCTCCGGCTTCCCTTGAGAGGAAGCCTGCTAATTCCATTCTGGGGGATTAACACCAGCCTGCAGTGGATTAATGTGTGTGTTTAAGTGTGTGTGTGTGTGTGTGTTTAAGTGTGTGTGTATTAAAGTGTGTTTGAAAGAAAGGATGATGATGGTGCTTGTGTGTCTTAAAGATATTTGTATTGGCATGATTTACGCCTGTAACGAGCACTTTTGTGTACATGGAAGACTTACTGTGTTTATGAGTGTGTGTGTGTGTGTGTGTGTGTGTGTGTGTGTGTGTGTATGTGTGTGTGTGTATATGTGTGTGTGTGTGTGTGTGTGTGTGTGTGTGTGGCCTAGCATTACTATACTTGTGGGGACCTAAATCTGTTTACACAGTCACGTGTGGGGACTCGCCTCCCTTATGGGGACAAAATGGAGGTCCCCATAAGGGGAATCATTAATTTTAGGGTGAATACTTGGTTAGGGTTAGGGTTAGGCATGTGTTGGTTATGGTTAGGATAAGTCTCCAGGAAATGCATGTAAGTCAATGTAATGTCCCCTGAAGTGATGTATACATGGTATGTGTGTGTGTGTGTGTGTGTGTGTGTGTGTGTGTGTGTGTGTGTGTGTGTGTGTGTGTGTGTGTAGGCAGGACGGTGAGAAACTGGGGCCCCTGGGAGATCAACCAATCAGTACAGAGGCAGACATTTAACACAAAGACACTAAATGAGGTGATAAAAAAGAAGTATATAAAAAAAAGCCTGTGTGTGTGTGTGTGTGTGTGTGTGTGTGTGTGTGTGTGTGTGTGTGTGTGTGTGTGTGTGTTTGTGTGTGTGAGAGAGAGGGCGGCTGTGTAGGTTCACTGAGGACCCTAATGTTGACAGATTGAAAACAAAATAGGAAGTGCATTGTGCGCCACATTTGCAGACAACATCAAAAAAGCTAATGTTAGCATGTTAGCTTAGACCCACGTTAGCACCTGTTCTATGAACTCTCTGCCTCAATATCCGAGCACATTTTACATGTTTATTATCTGCAAATGAAACTGGCCACAGATGAAAAAACCAACCCTCTCTTCTCCCCTCGGCACAGCTTATATTGTCGCCTATTATCTTTTATTATAGCTGGTTTTCTTATGGGATCCCTGGGAAAGTCGAGGGTATTAAAGTTTGGGATCAGAGCCAAAAGACAAGAGAAGGATTATAACGAGAACATTCAGAACCAAATGAGCAGAGGCAGAGATGCTGTCATAAACATAATAACGTCTTCCGTTGTGTTTCAAATGCATGTTAGTTGATCAAATATTGGCCTGCCCTACCTCGATATGTAAACTCAGAGCATTTCTCTGTTAAAAAAACATTAAACAGACTAAATAAATCTTATCTTTCTGATACTCCGGACACTAATGAAGCCAGGTTTGGTGACGGTCTTGAAATGTGTCCTCTCTCTCAGTTGCTTACCCAGCAGAAGCTTTCCCTGGACAAATGCAAGTTCAAAGGCAACACACACACACACACACACACACACACACACACACACACACACACACACACACACACACACACACACACACACACACACACACACACACACACTTGTTGTACTTACTTGAGCTCTGGGTAGACGTTGTCCAAGTACCACTTAAAGGATTTGCACTTGAGCTTCTTGCGGAGTTCCACTCGGCCTCGGACACTGGTGACACACACACACACACACACACACACACACACACACACACACACACACACACACACACACACACACACACACACACAGACAGACAGACAGACAGACAGACAGACAGACAGACAGACAGACAGACAGACAGACAGACAGACAGACAGACAGACAGACAGACGCACGCACGCACAGACACACACACACACACACACACACACACACACACACACACACACACACACACACACACACACACAGAAACAAACAGTCAGATAAGTAGCGTCGACTGATACTAACATAAAACCAGCAGAATTGGTCATTAAATATTGAAAAACTTAACATTATTTTCACAGATATTGAGAGATAAATCCACCCCAGGATAATAATGGAGGTGTGTGATGTGAAATCTGACAGCTTTGTTTGAATGTCACTGTTTTCCTGTGTCTGACAGATAAACACTGACATTTAACCACAACGAGTTCCTGCTGCGTTTTTGCTATCTTGAATTTATAACGTTTTGGGAACTCACTCTCCATTTAGGGACAAAACTGGTAAACCATTCATTTTAGGCGTAATTCTTAATGTTTAGAGAGTTACAACACAACCCTTTATCTGTTGGATGTCATCAGAAACATTAAGGAGGTGTTCGGTCCCTCTTTATTACACTGTTAAGTGTCCAGGGATTGAATAAGTGTTCCCTATTCTCTCCCGTTGTTACCCTGCCTGAATTAGTCCGTTGTGGGCACTATAGCAGATCAATAAACAGACTGCTTTATGGCCCTGTTTGAGTCACAGGGGTTTAGCGACATTGTGATAAAGCACAGCTGCAGGAGGAGTGTGTTACTCCTTTTTAAGGGTTTATATTTCTGTCACCTTCTGCAAGTTGTAACAATCTGAAAAGCTGAGCTAATCCACCGTTGTTGGCATAAAAATGGCAATTTACTGAAGTTGTGTTATTCCATTATTTGATGGCTGAGATTAACAAAAGGACATGCAACTGATGTACCACACAGAAAAAAAAAGGGGTAATGGTTTTAAATGATTACCGTAATTTTCGGACTATAAGCCGCGCCTTTTTCCCTATTTTTCGACGCTGCGGTTTATATAACGGTGCGGCTAATCTATGGATTTTTACAGCTAACGGCCAACACCTTTAACTCTATGGGCTCTATGCAGGGCCGCCTTAATGCACGGGCTGACCTGGGCTGAAGCCCAGGGGCCTACGGAGATCGGGGGCCTATCATGAGCCAATTAAAAAAAAAAAAAAAAAAAATTCAATTTTTTAAATTTTTTATTTCGGGTGTTTTCAAAAAAAGAAGTTAAATAAACAAAGTCTTGGCTTTCAGAATATGAAACTTTCATTTCCAAAATCACAAGATAAATACATTTTTGAAGCTTGTAAAGGGAAGACGACAGCTCTCCCTCGCCACTCTGCTGTTCCACAGCGCCGCCCCCCCTCCCTCCACTGAAATTATGAATGTAAGGTGTATAGTAATCATAGATAACACAGCAAGGTCCGTTACAGTTTGTCTTCATCTGATTTAAAAAAAAACAAAGTCTTGGCTTTCAGAATATTAAACTTGTTTCGGCAAACTCAGATGATAAATACAACTTTGAAGTTTGTAACGGCATAATTACAAGCGGACAACGGAGTAACTTAACGTCACAGCAGGCATAACAACAGCCGATGTTTCTCGTGAGGGTTTTCCCCGGGAAACTAACACAATACACACAAACGCAAATATACACAAACACACACACGTCAGAATGAGAATATGTTTCACATGTGACTTATTCAAATTGCGAGTGATTGAGTGAAGAAAAAGTTTGAGAGTGGTGCTCGGAAAAGGAAATTGTTGAGGGAAAAGGAGTTTCGAGACAAGCAGCTGTTACAAAAAATGCCGAAGCTTACAGGTTATTTTAAACCTGTAGGCCATGATGAGGAGGAAGGACAGATGAGTTCTGTGCCGAGCGGTAGCGGTGCCGGCCGCGGGGCCTCGGAGACAAGTAGGCCGTCTGGTTCTGATAACGATGGAGTAGCGGGAGAGGAAAAACAGACAGGAGGGACATTATCTGTTGGAGGAGATGGAGAGGACGACGAGGACTTGCTACGTGGAGGGGAGCCAACGGCAACCGGACAAATACATGAGGGAGGCCCGATACGTCACTCATCTGGAGGAGAGGACCAGGCGCGTGTAGAGCAGAGTGGAGAAGTGCGATCACAGAGCCTGCCGAGGCTATAAATGACTTTGATTTTGATTTGTTGTTTAAATAGGGGGCCTACAAAAACTATCAGCCCCAGGGCCTGATGGCAGGTTAAGGCGGGCTTGGCTCTATGGCCGGTCCGCGGACCCCCACCTTTAAGCGGCGGGTTCCAGCAGGAAAAGCTGGAGGCCGGAAAAGAGTGAGACAGGTAGCGCGCAAAAGTGGAACCGAGAGTGGTATGCCGCTGCTGCAGCTTATATTCAGGTGCGGTTTATATTCCGAAAATTACGGTACTATCAAAAATACTAAGCCAAAAATAATTATGAATGACTTAATAGTACTCACCTTATTTCTATTATAAGTAGTCATAATTTGCATGATATTCAGCATTAATATCATTGTATATATTGTATTATACACATTTGTTCACTGGTATGTGTTATAGTACAATG
Organism: Notothenia rossii; assembly: GCF_949606895.1. Lineage (NCBI taxonomy): Eukaryota > Metazoa > Chordata > Actinopteri > Perciformes > Nototheniidae > Notothenia > Notothenia rossii. The sequence continues at coordinate 79,422,824 of NC_136906.1, read as the reverse complement.
TGCATATTTCTATTTCTTTATGTTAATATTTGTATTCTTTATTTTATTCTATTGTATCTTAATAATAAACGTAATAACTTTATTTGTATAGCACCTTTCATGCACAAAGCAGCTTTAAAAATTCCCTTGAAGTAAAGCTGACAAGAAATTAAAATGGGTTGAAATAAAACAATTCAAAGGTCCCCTATCATACTGTTTCTCATCAATATATCACAGGTCTCAGATATATACAGAGCCTGTCTCTGATTGGCTGAAACACCAAACAGATCATTGCAGCATTACCCATAATCCCCTCTGTTTCAGCCCTGTTTCCAAAGTGCTGATTCTCTGTCTGTTGCTTTAGAAGAAAATAAGGAGCCCCTCCCCACGCCCCTCTGAGAGAGATTTGGTTACAAAGAACTCAATGGTGCTCTAGAGGAGATTCAGGTGATAAGGGGGGGGGGGGGGGGGGGGGGGGGTTACCTTGGTTGCTGATTGGCTAATGGTTACACAAGCCAACACATCGTGATGACATCATAAAGTGGCCAAAATCTGATCAGCTCATTTTCAGACAGGTTTTTATAGAAATGGATCAAAAAGAGAGAGAATCTTTGTTCCTGAAACTTTCAGAGTCTCTTTCCACAGAGGGGACACATGTTGATGTAGAAGAGACATGAAGAAGAGGGGACACATGTTGATGAAGAAGAGACATGAAAAAGAGGGGACACATGTTGATGTAGAAGAGACATGAAGAAGAGGGGACACATGTTGATGTAGAAGAGACAGGAAGAAGAGGGGACACATGTTGATGTAGAAGAGACATGAAGAAGAGGGGACACATGTTGATGTAGAAGAGACATGGAGAAGAGGGGACACATGTTGATGTAGAAGAGACATGGAGAAGAGGGGACACATGTTGATGTAGAAGAGACAGGAAGAAGAGGGGACACATGTTGATGTAGAAGAGACATGAAGAAGAGGGGACACATGTTGATGTAGAAGAGACATGAAGAAGAGGGGACACATGTTGATGTAGAAGAGACATGGAGAAGAGGGGACACATGTTGATGTAGAAGAGACAGGAAGAAGAGGGGACACATGTTGATGTAGAAGAGACATGAAGAAGAGGGGACACATGTTGATGTAGAAGAGACATGAAGAAGAGGGGACACATGCTGATGTAGAAGAGACATGAAGAAGAGGGGACACATGTTGATGTAGAAGAGACATGAAGAAGAAGGGACACATGTTGATGTAGAAGAGACATGGAGAAGAGGGGACACATGTTGATGTAGAAGAGACATGAAGAAGAGGGGACACATGTTGATGTAGAAGAGACATGAAGAAGAGGGGACACATGTTGATGTAGAAGAGACATGAAGAAGAGGGGACACATGTTGATGTAGAAGAGACATGAAGAAGAAGGGACACATGTTGATGTAGAAGAGACATGAAGAAGAGGGGACACATGTTGATGTAGAAGAGACATGAAGAAGAGGGGACACATGTTGATGTAGAAGAGACATGAAGAAGAGGGGACACATGTTGATGTAGAGGAGACATGAAGAAGAGGGGACACGTGTTGATGTAGAAGAGACATGAAGAAGAGGGGACACATGTTGATGTAGTAGAGACATGAAGAAGAGGGGACACATGTTGATGTAGAAGAGACATGAAGAAGAGGGGACACATGTTGATGAAGAAGAGACATGCAGAAGAGGGGACACATGTTGATGTAGAAGAGACATGAAGAAGAGGGGACACATGTTGATGTAGTAGAGACATGAAGAAGAGGGGACACATGTTGATGTAGAAGAGACATGAAGAAGAGGGGACACATGTTGATGTAGAAGAGACATGAAGAAGAGATGACACATGTTGATGTAGAAGAGACATTAAGAAGAGGGGACACATGTTGATGTAGAAGAGACATGAAGAAGAGGGGACACATGTTGATGTAGAAGAGACATGAAGAAGAGGGGACACATGTTGATGTAGAAGAGACATGAAGAAGAGGGGACACATGTTGATGTAGAAGAGACATGAGGAAGAGGGGACACATGTTGATGCAGAAGAGACATGAAGAAGAGGGGACACATGTTGATGTAGAAGAGACATGAAGAAGAGGGGACACATGTTGATGTAGAAGAGACATGAAGAAGAGGGGACACATGTTGATGTAGAAGAGACATGAGGAAGAGGGGACACATGTTGATGCAGAAGAGAGATGAGGAAGAGGGGACACATGTTGATGCAGAAGAGACATGAAGAAGAGGGGACACATGTTGATGAAGAAGAGACATGGAGAAGTGGATTTTGCATAATAGGTGACCTTTAATAATTTTTAAATGGAGCAGCAGTAACGAAATCCCTCGGAAATGTCTCATCAAATTGGATCAAAATTGTATTTCTGATTCTGATTGTGAATATGAAGTGTGTTTGAGACAATATGCTCTTACTCTCCGTAGGATTTCCCCCGTGCCGCAGGTCGAGCCGAGTAGTAGAAGAGACGGAAGTCGTCCATCCAAACCTCCGCCGTGCGCCGAGTGTTCCTGAAACACAGAGTTATAACCGGGGTCTTTACGAGGTAAACAGTGTATTTGCTATTTGGACTGAAACACATTATTGGTCTTTTGTCTCAGTGGACTTTTCAGTTTGTACAGAATATGAATAAGACACCCTCTGTCCTTGGACCCTCACATCGGATACGGAAACACCCCCAAAGAAACCCCACAGTTAATGTGGAACAATGGAAGAAACCTCGAGGAGCAACAGAGGAGGGATCCCTCTCCCAGGACGGACAGACGTGCGATAGATGCCGTGTGTAAATCAAAAAGATAATACATTTACAACAAAGGTAGACCAAGTGCTGGACAATGCATGTTTATATAGTAAGAAGATGGATCCAGGTGGATGGCAACAATCCTGTGGGAGGATCCTGCCACGAGTCAGGATCCACGGCTCAGGATCCACGAGTCAGGATCCACGAGTCAGGATCCACGACTCAGGAACCACGACTCAGGACCCACGAGTTAGGATCCACGACTCAAGATCCAAGACTCAAGATCCAAGACTCAGGATCCACGAGTCAGGATCCACGAGTCAGGATCCACAAGTCAGGATCCACGACTCAAAATCCACGAGTCAGGATCCACGAGTCAGGATCCACGAGTCAGAATCCACGAGTCAGGATCCACAACTCAGAATCCACGAGTCAGGATCCACGAGTCAGGATCCACGAGTCAGGATCCACGACTCAGGACCCACGACTCAGGATCCACGACTCAGGACCCACGAATCAGGATCCACGAGTCAGGATCCACGACTCAGGATCCACGACTCAGGATCCACGAGTCAGGATCCACGAGTCAGGATCCACGAGTCAGAATCCACGAGTCAGGATCCACAACTCAGAATCCGCGAGTCAGGATCCACGAGTCAGGATCCACGAGTCAGGATCCACGACTCAGGATCCACGACTCAGGATCCACGAGTCAGGATCCACGACTCAGAATCCACGACTCAGAATCCACGACTCAGGACCAACGACTCAGGACCCACGACTCAGGATCCACGAGTCAGGATCCACGAGTCAGGATCCACGAGTCAGGATCCACGAGTCAGGATCCACGATTCAGGACCCACGAGTCAGGATCCACGAGTCAGGATCCACGACTCAGGATCCACGAATCAAGATCCACGAGTCAGGATTCACGAGTCAGGATCCACGAGTCAGGATCCACGACTCAGGATCCACGAGTCAGAATCCACGAGTCAGGATCCACGACTCAGGATCCACGAGTCAGGACCCACGAGTCAGGATCCACGAGTCAGGATCCACGACTCAGGATCCACGAGTCAAGATTCTGTGAGAAGTCTTCTTCGCTGCTTTTGTGGCAGACTACAGCGCCACCTACAGGCCTGGCATATGAACTACAGCGTCTCCAGCGCTTTCGAGCGGCAATGGCCGTGGCCCGACCCCCCATTCCCCTGATAGGTGGAGAGTTGCCCATATAGGCGGAGCTCCTCGTTTCTGACGTCAGATAATTTTCAAATCTGGATCAGTCTGTATCAGATCCGTTGCAGCCCCGTTTTTAGAGATTTGGGTACGGAGGGAAAGAGAGAGGGTTGTGTTTTCTGACACTTGGCGAGTTCCCTGACACACCGGGGACACATATTCATGTATGAAAGACGTACAAAGGTGCGTGTTGCATGATAGGGTTTATTAAAACAGTTTGGTCACCTACAGTATAAATGTTTCTGTGTACATTGCCGTGACCTCTTGTTTAACTTTGCCAACAACAAACCTGTAGTTGAAATTATAGAGAACAAATCCATGTTTTCCGATCCACATATATTGTGTTTAAACCTGCTGTAAACCCTCCCTTCTGCTGTTCTTCATTTATTCCAGCTCTGTTCATCTCACTGCGCTTTACTCACCCACGCTGCTTGAACAGAGGGGCACATTTCCTCCATCTCTCTCCCCCATTTACTCATTTTCTCTCTCTCTCCGGTAATTAGCTATTAGCTGAGTTTCTGTGAGTTGTGAACTATCTCATTGAAATGACAGAAACCCTTCATTACAGGCAATACACACAGTGGCGTTGGCGGTTTAATGAAAGGGGAAGAGAGAGAGGATATGAGTTGCTTGTAGGCGTATAAACATAAATACGTGTCATGCACAGACTCACAATTAAAAACACACACACACACACGCGCGCGAGGAGACACCGCAGCAGGCTTCGACGAGGGAGAAACGGCATAATCTTTGTAATCAAATTATTAAGAAGCCATTTTTATTCAGCATATTCCTCACACACAGTGCCTCCAGCTAATTAACGAGCAGAACAACATGCGAGCAGACATCAGATCACAAACATCGTGATACGAATAAAACACATAGTCGTCTGCTAAAAAACAGATGCTGCCTCGATACTGGCCATCAGGGAGAAAACAGAACGACCTCAGGAGGGACAAGTCTGGTTTTGTGTCGACAGAAAACCGTACGTTTCTACGAGCCGAGCAGGCTTTGATCTAAAGTGCCGTTGATCAGCGGGAGTCTTCGGTTTGGGAACTAAGCTCATCCGAACTCTCAGCGCTGGTGCTTTTCTCAGCCTATAAACTTTAAAGCCACAGAAGGAACCCCAGCTTCCAACCCTGGCCGTGCTAATGCCTTGCTCACATGCTGAGTTTCGTGACTTGATGAACTTCTACAGGAGTTCATCCTCTGTGTGCGACATGCAGCAGATCCCAGGAGTTATTTTGAGATGAAGTGCTTTCATTTAGTTTGCTGTGAGCTCACTTTCGCAGTCATATACTATACTATGACATGGGCAACTATGTAATATATTTAAAGCTGTATTTTATGTACTGTATTTTAGGGTTTCCGCTAAGATTTTTTCTCGCCAGTCAAATGTCCGAACAGAATTTATTTTACCGGACAAATTTGAAACTTACCGGTCATGTTTCAATAATAATAATAATAATAATTGTGTAGCAGAGTTTCCGTTAGCAGGTAATTACCGGAGTAGGACCGGATATGCTGATGTTTAAAACTCAGTTAATGGGGCTCATTTTTATATTGCTTCAGTTTATAATCGTAACAGATCGAAAAATTCAGGTTCATTTTTCAATAAATGATTCCACAAACAACAAAAAAGATAATTATTACATTCAAAGAAACTAGTAGTAGATGAAGTACATTATTCAAAAGTTTACATTAACTTTGGATAATAACTCGGGAGAAACAGATCCTCTCTTTTCGCCTCTCCCTCTCTCTCTCTCCTGACAGCCCGTCAGTTTCTCATGCAGCGCGCTAAACAGTGGGCGGGGCTTCAGGTGATTATGGAGCAGCTGATCTGATCTGTCTCTCGCGTCCGGTTACACTTCACTCGCGTTTATGTCCATATCGATCAGATCCAGCTCTCCTGATCGGCCTTTATAGAGAGCACAGATCAAACTATTAAGAGTGGATATCGGCGGATAATGATCGACGGCCAATTGATCGCAGCATCGGACATTTTGACCGGCAGGTTTTGAATTTACCGGTTTTTATTCAATTGTACCAGCTAAAAACCGGTAATTACCGGCTAACGGAAACCCTGCTGTATACTAGACTATACTACACTGGGTAATACCATATTATACGTTACAAGATTGTACTATGCTCGACTAGACTAAGCTATACTATACTTTACAATACTATGCTGTATTATACTATCCAATACTTTACTACTAGACAAGGCTATGACATACTATACTATTTCATTAAACCGCCAACGCCACTGTGTGTATTGCCTGTAATGGAGGGTTTCTGTCATTTCAATGAGATAGTTCACAACTCACAGAAATTCAGCTAATAGCTAATTACCAGAGAGAGAGAAAATTGGTAAATGGGGGAGAGAGATGGAGGAAATGTGCCCCTCTGTTCAAGCAGCGTGGGTGAGTAAAGCGCAGTGAGATGAACAGAGCTGGAATAAATGAAGAACAGCAGAAGGGAGGGTTTACAGCAGGTTTAAACACAATATATGTGGATCAGAAAACATGGATTTTTTCTCTATAATATCAACTACAGGTTTGTTGTTGGCAAAGTTAAACAAGAGGTCACGGCAATGTACACAGAAACATTTATACTGTAGGTGACCAAACTGTTTTAATAAACTTTCATTAAAGGTGACCTATCATTCAAAATGGAATTTTGTACGTCTTTTATACATGAACATGTTTCCCAGGTGTTCCAGGGAACTCACCAAGTGTCAGAAAACACAACCCTCTCTATTTTCCTCCATACCCAAATCTCTAAAAAAGGGGCTGCAACGGATCTGATACAGACTGATCCAGATTTGAACACTTCTATGACGTCACAGAAGTGGCGCTACGGCTACTGGGCCAACTCCACCAATCAGGAGGAGACAGCCACGGACATTGCCGTTAGAAAGCGCTGGAGACGCTGTAGTACATATGCCAGGCCTGTAGATGGTGCTGTTCTCACAGAATCCGAGCATGAAAGGCAGTGTTAAATTGAGCAAAATGAGGAATGGCTCAAATGCATGATCTGTTTGGTATTTTGAAAAATGAAAAGTATAAATATGCCTTATATAGATATGGTCCTACACTATATTATTCAAATATAGCATGATAGGTCCACTTTAACTAAAACAACACATACACACCCACATAGTAAACCTTACCCTCAAGATGACATCATTGTTTGTTGGCAGATGAGAAGCACGAAGACCTCAGAGATTTGAATTGCCAAATAATTAATTGCATCATGGTATCATTTAATGTCATAAAAGTCACATGATTTATAATATGCAAATGTTTTCACCAGTTTCCTCGACAGAGCAACCATACTACTAGACAAGGCTATACGCTACTATACTGGATATTACATCATTTTCTCTTTGTGACCTCTAGAAAGAGGCACTTTCTCATGATTCTAGACTTTCCTTTTTCCTTACTTCTTACTATGTAACACTATGATAACGTAGTAATGTTCAAAGTGCTCTCAGTTTGTAATCTGAATGTTACCAGAGTTCTCTTTGTAGCCATGATTAATCATTTATATGAGATTAATTCACATGCCGTCTGAGCACATTAGTCCTGTTAATGGATTATTGGAGTGCCTGTAAACAAATTTCTGTCTGAACGGTTTGAAAGGGGCGCAGAACAGAATACAGCTTATGCTAATAGGATGATATTGTCCTCGCAGCTCAAAGGCTCGCAGGCAGCTGTAAATCCACTTTAACAATGACGTAAACAGCTTTCAGTGCGGCGACACACAGCTCAGACGCTGCTTCCTGCTTTATAGATCAGTCAAACAGGCAGTCAGTCAGCAGGACATGTTAGTGGGATTATTATTAGTTGGAGACGAAGGTTAGTGTGTAAGTGCCAGGCTTTCAGAGTAATGAATTGCATGTCACGGGATAACTTAGTATGTTAAATATACAAGATGTTGCATTGTTGAAGGAGCCTGAGACTACGCTGTAACTATTGTGCATATGACAGTAAAGCGTTTTAATCTTTTGAAAGAACAATCACAAATTCACAAAAGCCACAACCATGCGTACATCCATTCAGAAACACAGACACAGAGGGCCTCATCATATAACTTTGCGTAGGGCCACAAGTTGGCCAGGGGCCGCCCTGGTACTACTACTAAGTATGGCTGGATTTTTTAGGTTTCTGTGTGCTTTGCATTGAGCAGCAGACCTCTGGCCATACTAGCCAACCTTGAGACCCCAGAAATCGGGAGCATTTCAAAACCGAGGGGGGGGGGGGGGGGGGGGGGGGGGGGGGGGATCGTCGGAGCTGTATTAGATGCATATGTGTGGGCTGGACCTGTATTTTACAGGAAAGGAGTGAGCAGAGAGTAGTTGTCGATTCTTGTTCAGTTTTCTGTGACTATCTGCCTCACCCTCTCAGACTTTCAGTTGCACGCGCTACTAAAGAGACGTGTTACCATAGAAACCAAACAATGGTGTAGCTGTATTAAAGTCCGAGTGGAAACAGTCGTGTGTAAATCTGATTTTGTCGGAAATCGGGAGAAATGCGGGAGAAATATGACCCCGGGAGGAAACCGGGAGAGGGCAATGAAACCGGGAGACTCCCGCGAAAATCGGGAGGGTTGGCAAGTATGCCTCTGGCATCCCAAACATTTATCAATTTCAGTCTTTATTTAATAAAGAAACCCCCAAAAAGTACATTTTTGAAACAGCAGCTTTGTTTGGGAGATCGACACTGATCACAAACATCAGGCCATGGTGATGATAATAAAAGACGTCATCATCTGCAAAAACACAATTGTTGCCTGTGTAGTGGCCGTCAGGGAGGAGGGAGGGCAACTACAAGAGGGAACGTTTACTGCTGGAGTGGATGAGCTGGTTGAAACCAAAGAAAAAGTATCTATGAACCGTTCAGAAGCGAGACAACTTGATGCCCTGCTTCAGCAGAAATGTGGATATTGATATGAGTAAAGACTCGTTCAGAGACTTACTTGATGTAGGTGTTGGCGTTCCCCTCGGGGAAGACGTACGGGTGTTTCTTCCTGAAGACGTGACCCACTCTGCTGCAGGGCAGGATCTCCAGAGAGCCGCCACACTGCCACACCCGGAACGAGATCTCTGCAAAACACCCAGCATGCCACTGTCACTCATTGTCTGTGTGTTGTTGTTTATGCTGATGTTATATTCACTATGATTCTTATACAATTACTTTTCTAACTAAAGATGGTCGTTACCAGAGATGGCAAAAGTACACACATCCTTTACTCAAGTCGAAGTACAGATACTCGTGTTTAAAAATACTCTGGTGAAAGTAGAAGTACTGACTAAACTTCTTTACTCAAGTCAAAGTAAAGAGGCTTTGAAATGTACTTCAGTAAAAAGTACCCATAACTAGCAGCTGTTTTAAAGAGTACCTGACCTCCCTTTATATTAATAGAACAATAATGTCATTGTTAGCTAATAAATGTTTCCATGCTGAACAACGGCAACGTGACAACGTTTCCATTGGTCCCTCTTCTTTAGAGAAGACCAGGAAATGATGGATACACGGATTGTGTTCAAATCAATAGGCACGCAATGACTCTAAATAATAATGATCACGCCACCAAACACACATTCAGACTAAAGGAACCAGCCTGTTTGGAAAATGAGAGAAGTAGAAAGTACAGGTATTTGAGTTCAACATGTAAGAAGTAGAAAGTACAGGTATTTGTGTTCAACATGTAAGAAGTAGAAAGTACAGGTATTTGTGTTCAACATGTGAGAAGTAGAAAGTACAGGTATTTGTGTTCAACATGTGAGAAGTAGAAAGTACAGGTATTTGTGTTCAACATGTAAGAAGTAGAAAGTACAGGTATTTGAGTTCAACATGTAAGAAGTAGAAAGTACAGGTATTTGTGTTCAACATGTAAGAAGTAGAAAGTACAGGTATTTGTGTTCAACATGTAAGAAGTAGAAAGTACAGGTATTTGAGTTCAACATGTGAGAAGTAGAAAGTACAGGTATTTGTGTTCAACATGTAAGAAGTAGAAAGTACAGGTATTTGGGTTCAACATGTAAGAAGTAGAAAGTACAGGTATTTGTGTTCAACATGTAAGAAGTAGAAAGTACAGGTATCTGTGTTCAACATGTAAGAAGTAGAAAGTACAGGTATTTGAGTTCAACATGTAAGAAGTAGAAAGTACAGGTATTTGTGTTCAACATGTAAGAAGTAGAAAGTACAGGTATCTGTGTTCAACATGTAAGAAGTAGAAAGTACAGGTATTAGTGTTCAACATGTAAGAAGTCAAAGTAAAAAGTTGTCGGAAAAATAAGTAGTGGAGTAAAGTACTGATACCAGAGAAATGTATTTAAGTACAGTAACAAAGTTTTTGTACTCCACTACTTCCCAGCTCTGGTCGTTACCCTCGGTGTGTACCGTCCGGTGTTTTCGTTCAACTCATCTTGAGGCTGTATCTCATGTCTCTTGACAAGAACGCAATGTTTTTTCATCTCAGTTCGAGTGTTTGTTTGTCTGTCAGCGAGCAGCCCAAACTTTTGTCAATCTTGGACTAAGGACGAGGCAGCAGAACCCATTTCGTTTTGGAGAGGATGCCAAACGTTGGTCAGCTCGAGGCACTTTGTGTCTCATTCTCCACATTGGTAAATAGAGCATTTATATGCTGAGGTCAAGTGGTGTCGAAAACACTTGAACAATTATTTCCCGATCTAGAAAACCCACTCGAACACCCCTCGGGAAGGAACAATAACTTGCAAACAGATATCAATGTGTTTAAGGTCGTTTATAAATGAAATAACTTCCTCTTCTCTGTAGCGTCCAGCTAAAGAACACACTGATGTTCTGCTCTTCTTACATAATTAAACACACTTTCTTACTTAAGCTGTGTCCCTCAGCGTGTAACTCGGTTTCGAGTGTCAGTATGTCCATTTGTCAGCTAGCAACTTTCTGCTTACATTGATGTCAATCCTGGTTGGAAAGATGAAGCCCTGACCAAGGTAGAACACATTTCATTTTGGAGGAGATGCCAATCGTGGTGCGGCGAGGAGCCATCTTTTGTTTCACTTTCTCAACATCAAGATTTAGCATTTAAGCTGCATTCATTGAGTCTGCATTCATCAATAACTTGCAATCATATATCAATGTGTTGTTTTTGAATGCTTTGATTAATGAAATACAACACACCTTCTCTGTAGCGTCCATATTGTTTTCACATTTCTAAGTCATGTAGTATTTTGAGACCTTCTGCTCTTCCTACATAACTAAACATACTTTCTTAATTCAGATGTGTATAGGTTACTTTGACAGCTGTCTCTATTGCCCCTTTCACACCAATGCGGTTCCAGGGCCAGTTCGGAGCTAGAGCCTGATAAGCACCGTTTTTTCCTGTTCACACGGCAGCGGAGCCGCCTCTAAGCTCCGAAACCCGGTGCTTTTCAATCACCAAAAAATTGGCGGCCTAGAAGCAAGAACCACATACGTCACGCTTACATCGGAGGCGGGGGCAGGGGCGGGATCAACCTGAGCTAACTGTTTATGGCGAGTACGCAAATGAAAGTTGTAACAAGCAGTAGTGCTGAGCAAAGTGACTAGAACGCAAACACACACTTTATAAAGTCAGGCAACACTAACCAGGCTTCGTGTGATTCTTACTTTGACCACCCGTTCGCTGTCATTGATATTGTGGAGAGCAGGCAGACGTTTTGTTTTGTATTATAGCAGCTATCGGATGGAATCAATACATGGGCTGCACAGGTTGTCATGACAATCACAAGTAGAATCATAATGAAACATACGCCGGTAAAATGCGCCTGTAGAAAACGGCTTATGCCACAATAGGATAGCAACAAGTAGTCAAGATAGTCAGTTTAGCTTCGGTTGCTATGCTAACATCGCCCATTTTATACCAGAGAAACTTTCATAACAGAGTTGTGATGCCAAACAGCGGGCAGCACTGCAGCGCTCGTTAAGTGCAGCTGAATCATATTAATAAACAATGAACCACAGCACTCTGGAGAAAAGTATAAGGGTTGAGAAGTAGTTATTTAATTTAATCTGGCTTCAGGGCTGAAAAGAAAAACCTTTTCCGAACCAGAAGAGCGAAAGCACGGAGCTAGAACGGGAACCGTGTTGGTGTGAAAGGGGCATGAGTGGAGCCCGGCTTGTTGTTCATTTGAAGTTTTTTCGTTCTGTCTCCGTTCTCTATCCCAAACGGCTCTGAATGCTTAATGATCTGCTGACTGACTCTGATTTGTTTTGTGATTCAGTCTGTGTGTGTGAAACTGTATATGTGTTTGACATGTACTGCATTGTGTTCATTCGACCTCACTCTGTGTGTGTGTGTGTGTGTGTGTGTGTGTGTGTGTGTGTGTGTGTGTGTGTGTGTGTTTGTGTGTGTGTGTGTGTGTGTGTGTGTGTGTGTGTGTGTGTGTGTGTGTGTGTGTGTGTGTGTGTGTGTGTGTGTGTGTGTGTGTGTTAATTGACAGGGCTGCTGTCTCTCTGTGAGCTCTGAGGACAGACAGAGAGACGTAACAGAGTTTCCCGAAAGAACGAGACGAGAACTTTAGAAAGTTTTACAGCCATCTAGAGAAAAAACGAGGGAGTGCGGTGCAGAGAATGAGAGCGTGCACTGGGGCTTGATGAGAAAGAGGAGAGAGGGAAGTAAAGATGAAACACAAGAGAGTACAAAGGAGAACGAGAGGAGTCAGCGAGATACTCAGATACTGACATGGAGCCTGTGAGACCGACAGAAACATGACAGAGAACAAATGAGAGTGAGTGTGTGTGGGTGTGTGTGTGTGTGTGTGTGTGTGTGTGTGTGAGCACATCGAAGAAAGACAGACAGAGAAGAAAACCAGTCTAACAGTCTCATTGATCGGAGAAAAGCAGCAGTACGGCAATCAGCAAACTGACTCCAACACTCTATTACTGAGTGTGCACACACACACACACACACACACACACACACACACACACACACACACACACACACACACACACACACACACACACACACACACACACACACACACACACACACACACACACACACACACACACACACACACACACACACACACACACACACACACACACACACACACACACACACACACACACACACACACACACACACACACACACACACACACGCTCAGATGACTGCAGGCGGGCAGCAGCAGGAGAGCCAGATGTTCTGCTGGATGGATGTCAGACTTTTTTTCTGCTGAATGGAAAGTTCACCTTCATCCGTCTGAAGCGCTGATATTAAAGGACCTTTGTGTTCCTTTTCGGTTAACTAAGCAGCCAAAACACTCACTCAGGCGATTGGTCAAGAATGTCCTGCACTATTTTAACAATAGCTATCGGAAAATACAACTCTGGGGCTCAAGCAGGACGCGAGATAAGAACACATTTCCTCTTATTTCATTACACATTGATTTCTGTGCTGTTTCTAATTGTTGCTTCTCTCTTAGGTAACAGAACACTTTTAGAGAACTTAACATGATAACAACTAACACCTTGTTAGGACAGTCCTCAAAGCCCCTGTCACACTGTCCCGAAATTGACACCCGATGGACACACGATTAAGGAAATGTTCAAATTCGGCTCTGATCGTAGCAACATCGGGACATTCGTGAGGCCATCTTAAACCATCGTATGACCGCCGGTGGAGTTTCTCAGGCTCCGGCAGCAACTTCGTGAGCAGTGGCGCGAATGTCCCGATGTTTCTACGATCAGAGCCGAATTTGAACATTTCCTTTATCGTGTGTCCATCTGTTTTATTGCACAACAAAATCATGTAAACATATTATGTAAATAACCCAATTTGTGTTCTGTGAAACTAAAAAGGATATCATATATTTTTTTGAAGACGAGGAAGTTGTTGTTGCTATGGAAACACTACCATAATTGTTTGTGTTGCTTTCGTTGCAGTTGTATGTCTTTAATGTAATGTAAATGTTGCCTTCGTGTGTGGTTCAGGGCCATCTTCGTTCGAAATTCACAATTCCATATTCGTGTGTCCATCGGGTGTCAATTTCGGGACAGTGTGACAGGGGCTTACATAGTTCCTCCAGTGCAAGAAAATACACGTTTTAAACTGAAGGAACATGAAAAAAATGCTTCATGAATCAAATATAGGTCTATGCAGGTGAGAGTAAGTGATAATGATGACTATTAAATAAGTAATACTGTTCCAGCGATACAGATGAAGACTTTAAAAACCTACTTTAACATATTATCGTATGGTCATTGCAGATTCAGATGATGATGACACAATAAGGCCTCTGTAAGATATACATGTAGTCCACTAAATGATTCTTGTTTTGGTTTGTAATGATGTATTACGTATGTTCATCAGTAAAAGACCCTATAAGGAGACGTACCGAAGTTCTCCCCCCCCCAGATGTCCATGGCGGTGTCGTATTTCCCGAGATGATTGAACCACGACCTGTCAATCACAAAGAGCCCGCCGGCGATGATGGGAGTCCTGTCAGAGAGAAAGGACACGTAGAAACAGAGATGGACTGTGTGTGTGTGTGTGTGTGTGTGTGTGTGTGTGTGTGTGTGTGTGTGTGTGTGTGTGGATAATAGAGCACCACACACTTATTTTATCAAATGGAAAAGTAAAAAGACTCATTATCCACTCCTGCTGCTCTGTGGGTTTTCCAAAGGAGAGCTTTTTTGGTTTGTTGCCATACACACACACAAACACACACACACACACACACAGACACACACACACACACACACTGATTCATGATCCGAACAATGGGACAAATGAAGAGCTGAGGGCCAGAACGTGTCATCAAATAGCCTCTGTTTATCACCAATTATCCCCCGTCACTGCAAACAGCACTCAGCGTGAGTGTGTGTGTGTGTGTGTGTGTATGTGTGTGTGTTTTTTCAAGCTCAATTTGTCCTTGTGTGTTTAAAACAGAGAGTATGTAAAACGCAGTGCTTTTTATGCGACTGAAGGAAATAAAGTAACATAAATAAAACTTGGAATAAAAATAAGAGGAGTAAAGGACGGCGCATTTTTGTGTGTGTGTTTTTTTACTAAGTACTTAAATCTGCGAAGGTCGTTTTACTGAAACACATTTCAAGGCTTATCAGACACAAAAACATTGAGAGGCATTTTGTGAAACCAGGAGACACTTAACTGAAGTGCAAATGAGTTTATGGAAACGTGTCATTTTATCCTGAGTCCTGGTGACCTCCAGGTAAAAAGTGGAAATATTTGCTTTTAAATTAAAATGTTTGAGTGTGTTGTGGTTGCATTATAAGATGCTGTATTTCTAGTGCTATTATTGGTCTGGAAAGTGGAAGAAATAAATAAATAAATACTCTTGAGTATGTTCATTGTAGGTAACAGTTGTCTCAGTCTACACATTGTTTTGCTTTTTCCTCCATTGGTTTGATATACACTGAACAAAAGATATAAACGCAACACTTTTGTTTTTGCTCCCATTTTTCATGAGATGAACTCAAAGATCTAAAACATTTTCTACATACACAAAATAACAATTTCTCTCAAATATTGTTCACAAATCTGAAACAATCTGTGATAGTGAGCACTTCTCCTTTGCCGAGATAATCCATCCCACCTCACAGGTGTGGCATATCAAGATGCTGATTAGACAGCATGATTATTGCACAGGTGTGCCTTAGGCTGGTGTTACGTCCCAAACTAGGGGAAGAGGAATGCAACACACACCAGTATGGAATTGGTATTAATAATAAGTGTTTATTTAAAACAGCTGTGAACAAAATGGCAGGCAAGCAGCCTGAAACAACCAAAAGGGCCAAAAGGGCACAGGTTGACAAATAACCAACTAAAGGAGGACTCAAAAAGGGGAGTCTAAAGACATACAGGGAAAATAAATACTATACTAAATAAAGAACAAAACAAAACCTCACTCTAAAAGTGGTACAACTAACACAGAGAATCTATACAACACCACAACTAAACTACAGGCAACCGTCACCGAATCCTAAACTATTCTAAACACTAACTAAGCTACTCTACACTCTAACTAACCACAGAAGTTTAACCCCAGAACAGAGAGCAAGTAGCGAGAGGCATCTGTCCACATACAGAGCCTCCAGAATGAGGATTGTCCCCAAGCTTTGTAGTCATCTCCAGCAGGTGTGCGCCGGCTGTGCGCTGCGATTGGAGTGCGTCGGGCCCGGCGTGCTCCAATCGCAATCTTCAGGAGGCGGACCAGGAGATGGGAGCCAATACCGGGAGGGCAACCGCACAGCTCATTTACATAGAACACACAGCTGAAAACACTCAAACGATCAGGAAGGCAGCAGCCGTAACAGCTGGCCACAAGAAAAGGCCACTCTGAAACGTGCAGTTTTGCTTTATTGGGGGGGTCTGGGGGGGTTTGGGGGGGTCCGAAAACCAGTCAGCATCT
>NC_136906.1:79396415-79401415 GCF_949606895.1 Notothenia rossii | reverse complement strand
ATATAGACTAATACTAATAATAGTATTAATAATTGACGTGTCGAATAATCGATTATTATTCGCCAGGGCTGTCCGATTTTCGATTTTGATCATGGTCAGTTTCTGGCATCCCTATCTTAAATGTGGCGAACAAAGCATTTCTTATTCTGATGAATCATATTTCAAAGAGAAAGCTACTCCCTCAGCCGAAACCTCAAAGTGTTCTGGTTTCACGACAGAGAGAACAGGTTCATGAACTCATCATGAGAGGCTCCTTAATAAATAATAAACCCCGTGGTGTTTCTGTCCTCAAGGTGCCCCTGAGCTATTTCTGTTTTCCTAGAGAGAAGAGTACGTTTTCGTTTACCTCCACGGAGATCAGCAGATGCCGCCACGTAGGCAAAGGTGTCCATGTTGATGATGTCGATGATTGGACTGACCACACAACTCGGGTCCTGGACACAAGAAAACACACATTTAAGAGTCAAAGACGTTACTAAAATACACGCAAACCACATTTTAAAATGCAAAAAATACCACAGAGAATGACAGAAAGAGAAACACGGCTGAGAAGGTGGAAGTGTTCTCGTGGGGCAGACCATCACATTTCATTGCAATGAATTAATTTCTCAGTCAAATGTGTGTGTCAGCGTGTCTGTGTGTGTGTGTGTGTGTGTGTGTGTGTGTGTGTGTGTGTGTGTGTGTGTGTGTGTGTGTGTGTGTGTGTGTGAGAAGCAGACTGTATGTTTTCCAAGGTCCTTTCAATATAACACCACATTAAAAGGAATTTCAGTCGTCGAGCAGCAATCATGCACGGCGCACATTTAGCGAGGTGAGATTGACCTCTACCTCACTTCCCTCTAATTCACTTCCCTTTCATTCACTTTCCTGGCATTAATGTCACGTTGTAGAGCCATTTGAGAAGAAGAAGTGCTGAAATATATCTCTAAATGAAAAGGAGACTTCATCAGGAGGCAACAGAACGAATAAATAACTCTGTGAATACAGAACGCACACAAGGACATCGGCAAATTGGCTTTTTTATTTGTATTGGTGTTTGAGATAGGAATGGTAAAGAGGCAAGACTGGGAGTGAAGTCTCGAGGACGTTGGAGGGGAAAACACGATCTATAGATCTATAGATGTGGTTTCTGATGGATTTAACTGGAAAATAAAGAAGCAGAAATACCAGAAATCTTAAGGTATGATATTTTTGGGAGTTCCTATTTCTAACCTGAACACGACCAACACTAAACTTAGAAAGCCACTATACCTACATGGATATTAATCACTCAAAAAGCCGTCTTTGACATTATTACACAGCTTAGATGAATACTACATTCTGATTGGTCCATTTGGACATTTCAAAGGTTGTTAATTTGCGATAACACAAGTATAACATGACCGTTGCTAACGAGAACAGACCAAGGGACGATGTGCGGTCATATCAATCCGCAGAAAGAAGTCCTATTGGGTTACGTTTTACACATTGGGGATTTCATGTCTACTGTTTATCTCTCTGCCTTTAATTTGGAAAACTATAATAAACGTAGGCTCATGTCACCTCGAAAAGAGAAAGCAAATCATAAAATGTCTTGTATAATAATAATAATAAATAACTATTTTATAACTAATAACTATTTACAAGACCCAACCATATCTGCAGGGTAAGTGAAGTGGCTTATTATTAATGATATGCACACAGTCAACATTACTCTACAAAAGTAATGCTTCATATGTGTGGCTTTGGGTATAACTAAACGGTCCAACAACTCAAGCTCACGCAGTTATAATACTTTCAGTAAACAGCACACAGAATAGATGCAAGTCTGTACATGCACATATCAAATATAGACACCTATCACTGCCCATATGTTGCCAATATGACTCCTTAGTAAACCATTAATACAGACAACTGTTATGGATACAACTCAGTTATCATCCAGCAGTGGCTCAGTCAGTTGGGGCTTGAACTGGGAATCGTAGGGTCGTCGGTTCAAGTCCCCGAACAGACGTAAGAATGGAGTTTGGACTGGCATATGGCCCAGTTCACCTCCTGGGCTCTGCCATGGTGCCCTTGAGCAAGGCACCCCTCCCCCACCCCCCTTTTCTTCCTGGGCGTTGTACAATAGATGCTCACTACTAGGATGGGTTAATTGCCGAGGTCAAACTTCTCTGTGTATGCTGTACTGAATAGGTGCGTTCACACCGCAGTACTTTTCCCACTTTAGTTCCGATATAGTTCCGAAATGTCGCGTTCACACCAAAAAGAGCCGGAGCTAAAATGAGTTCATGAGAACCGTTTTGCCCCCTTTCCCGTCCCTGACGTGGGAGAAAATGGTTCCTGTTTCTGATTGGCTGGGCGGATTGCAAACCACGCCCCGTAAAACTCCCAAAACGTAATGTGAAGCCGCCATTTTATTATCCTCGCATTAGCATTATTAGCATTAGCATTAGCCAAGCGCAGAAACGCAGAGAGACTAACTTATGGCAACACAAAAGAAAACATGGGAGCGGTGGAGATGAGGAGGTGTCGGCGTTCTGGCGGTTTACTCGGAAGGCTTCAGTAGAAGCTGCTGGGAGTCCCAGCAGCTTCTACTGAAGCCAGTCCCCAACTCCGGGGACTTCGGGCCGGGGACTTCGGGTGGCAGTATACGCCGTGAAGTTGTTTGCGGCCTGACAGTAAACCCAAAGCAGAAGAAGAAGAAGTGATGTCAGCGGCTTCATTTGCCTAATCGTCCCTCAGGGACTTATTCCGGTGTGAACGCGATCGGAACTAAGTTCATGAGAACTAAAGAGTTCTCATGAACTAAGTTCTGATGAACCTTTGTGGGAAAAGTACTGCGGTGTGAAAGCGTCACTTGTGTGACCAAACAAAAAGGGTTTCATCCTCTAAATGTTCTTCTTCATCCTCTGGCGTCTTCATGCCATCTACTTGTGCTGTCTTTACCCTCCCCCTCTCAGCATCATCAACCCCCAATGTGTGACAGAAACAAAGAGGGTGTCCTTCCAAAAGTATGAAGTGGCAAAGTTTATGCATTACATTTGTTGGCATCATTTGTTCTTTACAAGGACTAAAGTACAAACCACACATCCACACCCAACAGCAGACAGCCTGGAGGTCCGTGCTGAATCACACAGCGTCCCTCGATTAGTTTGGTCAAACGGCTGCATGTGGTATTTGGGAGCAGGTGGATCGGTCCTGCTCCGTTAGCATCAGGGTCAGAGCCAGAGAACTGCATCTCTCTCGCATCATTACAAAGCACTGAGTCTGCTTTAATAGCTGTTCCGGTAACGACACTCAGGGTGAAGCATTCCCCACATTACGGTTGTAATTGGATGAGTGTTATTTTCTAATCTCTTGGGAGCAGTTTCTTAATTTCAGCCATTTCTCCTCTTTTTCCACCTGATTTGAAATGCAAACAGTTTAATGAGGAAGTCTGACCTCCCCAACGTCCTGCAGCATCATCATCCCTCATGCACGTCCCATGCACATTATACAGTATAGGACCAGAAGGTTATATAATGATGATTTAGGAAGTCTACGGTTTATTATAACTTCCAACAAGGAGCATTTCAATCTGAGCCTTCCATCTGCATTCAGTGTCTGTCTTTGGCTGCTCTTAGTTTGTCTTCATGGAACACTTTTAGATTTGTATTTCTTGTGTGGCATCTTTTATGTGATTTAATTAAAAAATGTACAAGTATATATTGACAGAGAAGTTGTGGAAGATAGATTACAATCTGTTTTTTTAGTTTAGTCTGTAACAAGTCTGTTGATTTAGTTACTCAGTGGATATTTATTGCTATAACTACGATGTAGCTATTGTTCATTTGACGATAAAGCCTTTTATATCTTGAATCTAACTCATTGTTGTTCGCTAAGACAATCTTTACATGTTTATATACAATCTCAGTCAGGCTGCTGATGCTTAACATTAGGGTAAACAAATGAAGTATTCAAAAGATATAACTTACCAACTTTAAACTGAGAATCAAATCAACGTTGGCTGTTATTGCTCTGAAGACTGCAGCGAGTTCACCTTTTCCCTTTTTGTTTATTAAAGAGGCCATATTTGTCACGATTCTTGTGTTATATCACGATTTTAGTTTTGTATGTCTAGGTTTGGGTTTATTTTGCTGTTCGGTTCTCCCTGTCATGTTTTCCTCCTAGTGTATTGTCTAGTCCCTCTCAGTAGCCTCATCCAAATACCCCTCCTCGACTCCTCCTTCCCCTCACTCGCGTCCCTTCCTTGTATCTTACCTCCTCCTCCGTAAGATACGAGCGAGAGACACGAGAGCCTCATCCCAATACCCCTCCTCGACTCCTACTTCCCCTCACTCGCTTCCCTTCCTTGCATCTTAGCTCCGCCTCCGTAAGATGCGAGCGAGAGACACGAGGAGGTGACGCGAGGACAGAGCAGTCCTCAGGTATTCATTGGGATGTCCTTGTTCACTCAAACGTCACTCTTAAACGACGTCTGTTAATGATGACATCATGTGCACAGCTGTATCCCCTCTCATCGGGCTGAACTGAATAACCCTTTAGAACCGGACCATTTCTGGTTAAATATTTATTTAAATGAATGAATCTTTCTCTTGTTAGTCAAGGAATTCAATGTATGATGGTTGTTCCTGCTTTTGTGTTCCGTTTTGGTGTGAAATGTATAGCCTACATTTAAATACAAATATAAGTATAGTAATGTGAAAGCCTTTTAGAAATGAATTGCACATAATAATTCCCACGGAGCTGTGAGCGCTTATACATTTATGTGACGCTTTTCCACTCATCTTCCAGTTGTCGGTTTTCCTCTGTTGAAATGGACCAGCTGTGAAGGTGGGGGCGGGGCTTATATACGCGAGTACTGAAAACACTTCCGCGTAGTCTGCTCGCGTGTATCCTCCCTTTCGTCTCCTCCCTCACCCCTCCTCCCTCACCCCTCTTCGACTCCTCCGTGTGCATTTCAGTATTGGACGTCCTTCAAAATGGTGTGTCTTGATCGATTTCCAGGTCAAGTCCCG
>NC_136906.1:79358428-79396215 GCF_949606895.1 Notothenia rossii | reverse complement strand
CTGTGAGGGAGGACGTGCCAGACATGTCTTCAGTGTTTCCCATACATTGATTTATTTTTTTATGTAAATGTTGTGAATGGATAATGGATGGTGAGGTGGGCTGAGAATCGGAAGGTTGCGAGTTCAAATCCCGTCTGGAACACCACCACTAGTGTGCCCTTGAGTAAGGCACTCAGCCCTCAGTTACTCCAGGGAGAATGTCCCTGTTGGTCATTGTAAGTCTCTTTGGAATAAGGCGTCTGCTAAATGCCTAAATTGTAAATTATATTTCTGGGACCCCACAGATCCTCCACTCCGGTGTGTCTCACTCATTAAAAACGCCACACAGAGCAACAAGAACGTTGTCTGCTCCAGTAGCCATGAACTCGCATGTATTTTGTTATTTGAGGGGGGGGTGGATGCGTGTGCCACCTGAATAGGTTAAGGGGCTTTTGGCTTTTCTTGCTGTGGTGGGGGGGGGGGGGGGGGGGCGTGCCTAGCCCCCACCAATAGAATCAAATTCTGTGGGAAACACTGTCTTTTATATGGCAGGACAGGGGGTGATTAGACAGGGAAGCGGTATCGTCTTTGGACCACAATCTTTTTGATATATTTCATTACACAGAGAACTACTATTGTTGCTTTGAATCGCAGAAACGTATGTTGACGTGTGAGGAAACGCATCGTGTATTGACAAATTCTTACCTTCTTAAAACAACACTCAGAAGAAGAATTAGACCTTTTTTAAAACAAGTACCCAAAGTATTTTATGTACAGTAATTAAATACAAGAAACATACTCAAACCTAAGACGCTCAACATTCTTTGTATTTTTTACTTTTGGAACGATCGTTAAAGGTCCCCTATCATACTGTTCTTCATCAATATATCACAGGTCTACGATATATACAGAGCCTGTCTCTGATTGGCTGGAACACCAAACAGATCATTGCAGCATTACCCATAATCCCCTCTGTTTCAGCCCTGTTTCCAAAGTGCTGATTCTCTGTCTGTTACTTCAGATGAAAATAAGGAGCCCCTCCCCACGCCCCTCTGAGAGACATTTGGTTACAAAGAACTCATTGGTGCTCTAGGAGGAGATTCAGGTGGGGTTGGGGGGGGGTTACCTTGGTTGCTGATTGGCTAATGGTTACACAAGACAAAACATCGTTATGACATCATAAAGTGGCCAAAATCTGATCAGCTCATTTTCAGACAGGTTTTTATAGAAATGGATCAAAAAGAGGGGACACATGTTGATGTAGAAGAGACATGAAGAAGAGGGGACACATGTTGATGTAGAAGAGACATGAAGAAGAGGGGACACATGTTGATGTAGAAGAGACATGAAGAAGAGGGGACACATGTTGATGTAGAAGAGACATGAAGAAGAGGGGACACATGTTGATGTAGAAGAGACATGAAGAAGAGGGGACACATGTTGATGTAGAAGAGACATGAAGAAGAGGGGACACATGTTGATGTAGAAGAGACATGAAGAAGAGGGGACACATGTTGATGTAGAAGAGACATGGAGAAGAGGGGACACATGTTGATGTAGAAGAGACATGGAGAAGAGGGGACACATGTTGATGTAGAAGAGACATGAAGAAGAGGGGACACATGTTGATGTAGAAGAGACATGGAGAAGAGGGGACACATGTTGATGTAGAAGAGACATGAAGAAGAGGGGACAAATGTTGATGTAGAAGAGACATGAAGAAGAGGGGACACATGTTGATGTAGAAGAGACATGAAGAAGAGGGGACACATGTTGATGTAGAAGAGACATGAAGAAGAGGGGACACATGTTGATGTAGAAGAGACATGAAGAAGAGGGGACACATGTTGATGTAGAAGAGACATGAAGAAGAGGGGACACATGTTGATGTAGAAGAGACATGGAGAAGAGGGGACACATGTTGATGTAGAAGAGACATGAAGAAGAGGGGACACATGTTGATGTAGAAGAGACATGGAGAAGAGGGGACACATGTTGATGTAGAAGAGACATGAAGAAGAGGGGACACATGTTGATGTAGAAGAGACATGAAGAAGAGGGGACACATGTTGATGTAGAAGAGACATGGAGAAGAGGGGACACATGTTGATGTAGAAGAGACACGAAGAAGAGGGGACACATGTTGATGTAGAAGAGACACGAAGAAGAGGGGACACATGTTGATGTAGAAGAGACATGAAGAAGAGGGGACACATGTTGATGTAGAAGAGACATGGAAAAGAGAGGACACATGTTGATGTAGAAGAGACATGAAGAAGAGGGGACACATGTTGATGTAGAAGAGACACGAGGAAGAGGGGACACATGTTGATATAGAAGAGACACGAAGAAGAGGGGACACATGTTGATGTAGAAGAGACATGAAGAAGAGGGGACACATGTTGATGTAGAAGAGACATGAAGAAGAGGGGACACATGTTGATGTAGAAGAGACATGAAGAAGAGGGGACACATGTTGATGTAGAAGAGACATGGAAAAGAGAGGGACACATGTTGATGAAGAAGAGACATGAGGAAGAGGGGACACATGTTGATGTAGAAGAGACATGAGGAAGAGGGGACACATGTTGATGAAGAAGAGACATGAAGAAGAGGGGACACATGTTGATGAAGAAGAGACATGAAGAAGAGGGGACACATGTTGATGAAGAAGAGACATGAAGAAGAGGGGACACATGTTGATGTAGAAGAGACATGGAGAAGAGGGGACACATGTTGATGAAGAAGAGACATGAAGAAGAGGGGACACATGTTGATGTAGAAGAGACATGAGGAAGAGGGGACACATGTTGATGAAGAAGAGGGGACACATGTTGATGAAGAAGAGACATGAAGAAGAGGGGACACATGTTGATGTAGAAGAGACATGGAGAAGAGGGGACACATGTTGATGAAGAAGAGACATGAAGAAGAGGGGACACATGTTGATGTAGAAGAGACATGAGGAAGAGGGGACACATGTTGATGAAGAAGAGGGGACACATGTTGATGAAGAAGAGACATGAGGAAGAGGGGACACATGTTGATATAGAAGAGACATGAAGAAGAGGGGACACATGTTGATGTAGAAGAGACATGAGGAAGAGGGGACACATGTTGATGAAGAAGAGGGGACACATGTTGATGAAGAAGAGACATGAAGAAGAGGGGACACATGTTGATGTAGAAGAGACATGGAGAAGAGGGGGCACATGTTGATGTAGAAGAGACATGGAGAAGAGGGGACACATGTTGATGAAGAAGAGGGGACACATGTTGATGAAGAAGAGACATGAAAAAGAGGGGACACATGTTGATGTAGAAGAGACATGAAGAAGAGGGGACACATGTTGATGTAGAAGAGACATGGAGAAGAGGGGACACATGGTGGTGTAGAAGAGACATGAAGAAGAGGGGACACATGTTGATGTAGAAGAGACATGAGGAAGAGGGGACACATGTTGATATAGAAGAGACATGAAGAAGAGGGGACACATGTTGATGTAGAAGAGACATGAGGAAGAGGGGACACATGTTGATGAAGAAGAGGGGACACATGTTGATGAAGAAGAGACATGAAGAAGAGGGGACACATGTTGATGTAGAAGAGACATGGAGAAGAGGGGGCACATGTTGATGTAGAAGAGACATGAGGAAGAGGGGACACATGTTGATGAAGAAGAGGGGACACATGTTGATGGAGAAGAGGGGACACATGTTGATGTAGAAGAGACATGGAGAAGAGGGGGCACATGTTGATGTAGAAGAGACATGAGGAAGAGGGGACACATGTTGATGAAGAAGAGGGGACACATGTTGATGAAGAAGAGACATGAAAAAGAGGGGACACATGTTGATGTAGAAGAGACATGGAGAAGAGGGGACACATGGTGGTGTAGAAGAGACATGAAGAAGAGGGGACACATGTTGATATAGAAGAGACATGAAGAAGAGGGGACACATGTTGATGTAGAAGAGACATGGAGAAGAGGGGACACATGTTGATGTAGAAGAGACATGAAGAAGAGGGGACACATGTTGATGTAGAAGAGACATGAAGAAGAGGGGACACATGTTGATGTAGAAGAGACATGGAGAAGAGGGGACACATGTTGATGTAGAAGAGACATGAAGAAGAGGGGACACATGTTGATGTAGAAGAGACATGGAGAAGAGGGGACACATGTTGATGTAGAAGAGACATGAAGAAGAGGGGACACATGTTGATGTAGAAGAGACATGAAGAAGAGGGGACACATGTTGATGTAGTAGAGACATGAAGAAGAGGGGACGCATGTTGATGTAGAGGAGACATGAAGAAGAGGGGACACATGTTGATGTAGAAGAGACATAGAGAAGAGGGGACACATATTGATGTAGAAGAGACATGAAGAAGAGGGGACACATGTTGATGTAGAAGAGACATGAAGAAGAGGGGACACATGTTGATGTAGTAGAGACATAGAGAAGAGGGGACACATATTGATGTAGAAGAGACATGAAGAAGAGGGGACACATGTTGATGTAGAGGAGACATGAAGAAGAGGGGACACATGTTGATGTAGAAGAGACATAGAGAAGAGGGGACACATGTTGATGTAGAAGAGACATGAAGAAGAGGGGACACATGTTGATGTAGAAGAGACATGAAGAAGAGGGGACACATGTTGATGTAGAAGAGACATGAAGAAGAGGGGACGCATGTTGATGTAGAGGAGACATGAAGAAGAGGGGACACATGTTGATGTAGAAGAGACATGAAGAAGAGGGGACACATGTTGATGTTGAAGAGACATGAAGAAGAGGGGACACATGTTGATGTAGAAGAGACATGAAGAAGAGGGGACACATGTTGATGTAGTAGAGACATGAAGAAGAGGGGACGCATGTTGATGTAGAGGAGACATGAAGAAGAGGGGACACATGTTGATGTAGAAGAGACATGAAGAAGAGGGGACACATGTTGATGTAGAAGAGACATGAAGAAGAGGGGACACATGTTGATGTAGTAGAGACATGAAGAAGAGGGGACGCATGTTGATGTAGAGGAGACATGAAGAAGAGGGGACACATGTTGATGTAGAAGAGACATGGAGAAGAGGGGACACATGTTGATGTAGAAGAGACATGAAGAAGAGGGGACACATGTTGATGTAGAAGAGACATGAAGAAGAGGGGACACATGTTGATGTAGTAGAGACATGAAGAAGAGGGGACGCATGTTGATGTAGAGGAGACATGAAGAAGAGGGGACACATGTTGATGTAGAAGAGACATGAAGAAGAGGGGACACATGTTGATGTTGAAGAGACATGAAGAAGAGGGGACACATGTTGATGTAGAAGAGACATGAAGAAGAGGGGACACATGTTGATGTAGAAGAGACATGGAGAAGAGGGGACACATGTTGATGTAGAAGAGACATGAAGAAGAGGGGACACATGTTGATGTAGAAGAGACATGGAGAAGTGGATTTTGTATAACAGGTAACCTTTAACTAAACGTCTCTGTCTGCAGACGGCCCTGCTGACGGTGGTGAGCCGGGACTCGTTTGCTGCCACAGAGAAGGAGATCTTCCTGGCGTTGAGTCGTTGGTGCCGGCAGCACGAGGAGGGCGTGGACACCCAGGAAGTGATGGCGGCGGTGCGGCTGCCGCTCATGACTCTGACCGAGATGCTGAACACGGTGCGACCGTCGGGTCTGTTGACCCCCGACGACCTGCTGGACGCCATCAAGACCCGGTCAGAGAGCCGCAACATGGACCTGAACTACCGCGGCATGCTCAGTGAGTGCTCCTCCTCAAATCAAGCGCTTCATATAGTTTATTCCTGTTTTTCTCCATATATATGTATAGGGTACTCGTATGTAGCTCATAGAGCATGCGCAGTTGAGTTGAGTGCATTTTATAAGCTCTTAGGACCTAATGATTCTAATAAAGGCTATAAAATAGTTCATACTCTGTAGTTTATTTAGCTTATAAAAAATTATCCGCAGATTCTCTTTCCCAATGTTAGTCAATGGGAAGAAGTATTTTTGACACAGGAGTTGTAGTACCGCCTTTTGGCCACTATGAAAACTTGCTTCAATGGCCGCCGCACTTCCTGGGGGCTTATTACTTCCTCCATTAATAATGTATTCTTCTTCACACAGACAGACAACACAGACTATAACACCCCTTGTTGTTGAATACCAACTATGTGCAATATATATATATATATATGCCGTTAATTCCTGTGCAATATATACCTGGCTGTATTTTGTAAATTGTGTAATTACCTAATCTGTAATAATCTTTAATATTTGTTTTATGCATGCTTCTTAGTTAGCATTAAACTGTCTTTGGCTCTGTGGGAAGAATAAAGGTATTCTGATTCTGTAGTACCGCCGTTTGGCCACTATGAAAACTTGCTTCAACGTTTACCTCACTTCCTGAGGGCTGATTACTTCCTCCATTATTCATTTCTTCTTTCTTCTCTTGGTTTTCAGTCCCCGAGGAGAACATAGCCACCATGAAGTACGGCGCTCAGGTGGTGAAAGGCGAGCTGAAGTCCGCCCTGCTGGACGGAGACACCCAGAACTACGACCTGGACCACGGCTTCTCCAGACACCCCATCGAGGACGACTGCCGCGCCGGGATCCAGGTCAAACTGGGCCAGTCGTCCATCGTCAACCACATGCGCCTGCTGCTGTGGGACCGAGACAGCCGGTGAGACACGCTCGTTGCTTATTTAATTAGCTCTTTTTACTGCACTGTTAGTGTTGGGAAAATACTGAATGTCCTCTTCAAACATGAGAGAGACATATGACAAGCATGATCATTGCCATTTCTACACTGTAGCTTTGTGCACATGACAATAAAACTGTTGAATCTTGAATCTAAAAGGAAGTGAAAGACAAACAGGAAATGTATTTTTAGACACATTTGTATTATATTTGTTCAGGCTTCTTCTAATAAGCATGCACTCACTAGTTTAATTTTTTGATTTGATGAATTTTGAACGTGTAAAACAATAATACAAAAAAATAATAATGAAACGAAACAAGAGAATTATGATACTGTACAATCTTAAGCATTGTCAAATTGATAAACAAAACTATTATAGAGAGGCGAAGTCCCTCCCCTTCCGGTGACCTCCATGGGACCTTATTTTGGAAAAATTATGTATTGAAGTCAATGGGGAGAGGAAACGTCTTAAACAATCATTTCCATGTCAAAAAAGTCACAGTTTGTCGTAAAACTGTTGAAATACAAGAAAGACTACAAATCCCAGAGTCCCGGTCCCGCATGCTGGCTCTTAGGAACCGACTAACTCCCCTTGTGTGTACGTACAGCTCTCAACATGCCCAGACTTGGAGTGATTTTCACCTCCTTTAATACTTTTCACCTCATTCAGAAAGAAAGAAGTGAAATGTGCCAACGTGACGGCCGTCTGGGTGTGGTGCGAGATGGGAGATGTAGTTCATTGAGCGGTTTCACACAAAAAAAGTGTTATGTCACAGTTTTACGACAGATTTTTATTTGTTTAACTTGCAAAATTATCTTTTAAATTGACAAACATCATATGTGTAATTCATGGCACGATTCAAACGGAATCAAAAGATAATCTTTCTCTCTCCATTGACTTCAATACATACTTTTTCAGAAATAAGGTCCCATGGAGGTCCCCCGGAAAGGGAGGGCCTTCGCCTCTCTATTGACTTATAAATTATATATAAACAAATGATCTAATTACACATCCGAAAAGGGGAGGGAAGACACTTATTTAATCTCACCCCTTCTGCCGAAAAACTAATTTATAAAAAAAATAATCTTCTTCAATGATTTGTAAAAGTAGTTGAGTGAGTGTTGGCATTGGCAGAGTGGTAAGGGGGGGTTATCATTAGTGTGTGTGTGTGTGTGTGTGTGTGTGTGTGTGTGTGTGTGTGTGTGTGTGTGTGTGTGTGTGTGTGTGTGTGTGTGTGTGTGTGTGTGTGTGTGTGTGTGTGTGTGTGTGTGTGTGTGTGTGTGTGTGTGTGTGTGTGTGTGTGTGTGTGTGTGTGTGTGTGTGTGTGTGTGTGTGTGATTTTAAATATTATCCCTGATTATTTTAGGTCTTACTCCTACTACATCGAGGTGTCTATGGATGAGCTGGACTGGGTTCGTGTTGTTGATCATTCAAAGTTCCTCTGTCGCTCCTGGCAGAATCTGTTCTTCACACCACGAGTTTGCAGGTAAAACATTTGCCTTCTAGTGAAGTTATTATCCCTTTACCCAAGCTATAGCATTTCGTACATGTTCTACCTGCCTTTTCACAATAAACCACGGTTCACACGTAAGAAATGAAACCTAATTTGCCATCTTTCAAGCCAGGCAATGTGTGAGCATGAGTTAAAACTAATCACTGTCATCCAAACATGAGGTGTGTGCCCTTTCCCCTAATTGCCAATCAGTTGGTCATGGCAAATACAGTGAGTAGTTTTTAGTTTTGAGCAGCTTGACTGTACTTGATTTACATTGTATTCCCAGTGTTTACAAACCACATTATAATTGCTTCAGAGAGGACATAAGACCACATCTGAAAGCAAGTCAGTACCTTGTTTCGGTGCCTTTAGAATTCAAACTTGTTTCCACCTTGTTAGACAAATCAAGGTGAATCGGAGACATTCCAGATGTTAGATAAGGTGTTGTGGGCATGTGTGGTTCCAGATAAGAGTGTGTCAACCTCCCAACAAATCAGAAGATAGCTCAAGTTGTTTCCTTTGAGATTGAATCTTGCACTGAATAATGCAAAAAATGGTGCTGCACCATCACCACCCTAACACAAGCAACCAACCGTAGCGTTAAGGCAAATTCTAACACAATAGATATACCGCTAGGCGCCGGGTTTATTCGGCACTACTAGGTTAAACTAATGCAGTCTTATCAAATAGTGTTGCTATATCACATCCTGCCTTCTTTGTGTCTCAGGTACGTTCGCATTGTGGGAACTCACAACACGGTCAACAAGGTCTTCCACCTCGTGGCTTTTGAGTGCATGTTCACCAACCGCTCATTTACCCTGGATAGCGGGCTTCTGGGTAAGTTTCAGACACAGAAACAACACATTTAGTCCTTGCTACGTTTCAGAAATCCATTATGTCTTGTACAACAGTGGGAAGGTGTTACATTGTTACAGCATGGGGGACAATGCAGATACAAGTCACATTTGAAATGAGTTGATGATGTAATAATGTGAAGTGGCAAAGCACATATGAAACTAAATTAAAGGAGAACACATACATAGAAAAAAAATAATTAGGGATGCTCCGATCGTTATCGGACGATATTCACTCTCTGCCGATCGATCGGTGATCTCTATAAAGGCCGATCAGGAGAGCCGATCACATGACGTAAAATACATTACACTTTTCTCTGGGCCAAAACAAGCTCGCCAAGATGGCTTCACCGGTCTGGCAGTATTCTAAGGTGTCCGAAAATGAAACAAAGATAGCGGTATGCAACGTGTGTGAAGCAGAAACCCTGCAGCTCCACCCGCTGTGACGGACTGGAGAGCGGAGCAACACACTTACGGCCCGTCCACACGGCGGCGTGCGTTAAAGCTTCAACGCTTCTGCCCATTCACTTTGAATGGGGTGACGTCACGTTTCGCCGAACTGCATTGTGGGAGCGAAGCGTAGATTTGCTCGCGAAGAAAGTAGAGCACTGTTCAACTTTTGAAGCTTCGGCGGAAGCGTCAGCCAATCGAATCATATGCCAGTCCAAGCTCTAGCCAATCACACCGCGTGCTTGTGTGTCCGGGGCGGGAGATTCATGTGATTGGTTGTTGGTCGAGTTTCAGCCCCCCCCCCCGCCGGCAAGCGACAACGCACGCTGCTGTGTGGATGAGCCGTAAGAGTTAGACCTAACACACTTAGCTATTTGATCTACCTCTGGAACAACTAAACTAGTTATACATATGTTTATTCTTCACTGTCGGGTCACTCATTACTGGATCAGTGAGCTGCATGAGACGATACTGACCGGCTGTCAGGAGAGAGAGAGAAGCAACATTTTAAAGTAAACTTATATAAGTAGTAGGTACAAAACACTCGCTGCTATATAACATGTACAATATTATTATTATTAATAATGTTCTATGATAACGTGCAATTACGTATTTGCCACTACGTTCTTTTGCACGACTAAATACTGTTGATATTTACATTCATGATGTGACCGTCTGTTTCCTGTAGTTATTTCATTGCTCTTTTTACTGCACTGTTAGTGTACCGTTTTATTATTACGCAGCTGTGTTTATTGTATGTTTGTAACTCTGGCACAACAATTTCCTTCTGGATAAATAGTCTTATCTTACCTTAGGTAACCAAAGTCTTTTTCCAATAAGTGCACTTTACTTTATCTTCAATTCATTTAAACTAACATCTCAAATGACAGTAAAACTAATGTTGGCAAGACTGGTTTCCCCCAAATCAATGTTACGACCTCCTGTCTGCAGTGCCGAGTGAGAACGTGGCGACCATCGCATCGTGTGCCAGCGTCATCGAGGGAGTGAGCCGCAGCAGAAATGCCTTGCTCAACGGCGACACGCACAACTACGACTGGGACTCGGGCTACACCTGCCACCAGCTGGGCTCCGGAGCCATCGTCATCCAACTCGCTCAGCCATACAGCATCGGATCACTCAGGTACATCCATCACAATCAACATCAAATACTATATTCAAAGTGCAGAGCTGTGCAGATTCACAAAGAGGAAGTGTGTAGTGCAGAGAGTGATAGGTGGGTAGGTGGGTAGGTAGGTAGGTAGGTAGGTAGGTAGGTAGGTAGGTAGGTAGGTAGGTAGGTAGGTAGGTAGGTAGGTAGGTAGGTAGGTAGGTGGGTGGGTGGGTGGGTGGGTGGTTGGGTAGGTAGGTAGGTAGATGGATATATAGGTAGGTAGGTGGGTATATAGGTAGGTGGGTAGGTAGGTAGCTAGATGGGTAGGTAGGTAGCTAGATGGATAGGTAGGTAGGTGGGTAGGTAGGTGGGTAGGTAGGTAGGTGGATGGATAGGTAGGTAGGTAGGTAGGTAGCTAGATGGATAGGTAGGTAGGTAGATGGGTAGGTAGATGGATGGATAGGTGGGTAGGTAGGTAGGTAGGTAGGTAGGTAGGTAGGTAGGTAGGTAGGTAGGTAGGTAGGTAGGTAGGTAGCTAGATGGATAGGTAGGTAGGTAGGTGGGTGGGTAGATGGGTAGGTAGATGGATGGATAGGTAGGTAGGTAGATGGATAGGTAGCTAGATAGGTGGGTATGTATGTAGGTAGGTAGGTAGGTAGGTAGGTAGGTAGGTAGGTAGATAGATAGATAGATAGGTGGGTAGGTAGGTAGGTAGGTAGGTAGGTAGGTGGGTGGGTAGGTAGGTAGGTAGGTGGATGGGTAGGTAGGTAGGTGGATAGATGGATAGATGGGTAGGTAGATGGATGGATGGGTGGGTAGGTAGGTGGGTAGGTAGATGGGTAGGTGGGTAGGTAGGTAGGTGGGTAGGTGGATAGATGGATAGATGGGTGGGTAGGTAGGTGGGTAGGTGGGTAGGTGGATAGATGGATAGATGGGTAGGTAGGTAGGTAGGTGGGTAGGTAGGTGGGTAGGTAGGTAGGTGGGTAGGTGGGTAGGTAGATGGATAGCACAGTCATAAGACGTTTACTTTGAAACAGATTAGTAGTGTTCATTGTTCCTTCACTTCCTGTCCAGGCTGCTGCTGTGGGACTGTGATGAGCGCTCCTACAGTTATTACATCGAGGTCTCCGCCACCCAGCAGCAGTGGACCAAGGTGGTGGACCGGACCAGGGCGGCATGTCGGTGAGGCTCCTCTACTGTCTTTACCCCAGTGTGACTTTCTCCTGTTACCTATACTCAATTTAAAACATATGCTAACTGATATACAATCACAAGGTTTCATATGTTGTTGTTTATTTACCGCCCTCTCTCTCAGGTCATGGCAGACGTTGAAGTTTGATAAGCAGCCGGCTTCCTTCATCCGTATTGTCGGGACTCACAACACTGCTAACGAGGTGAAACACAGTTAATCAACAGGCTTCTCTTTGTGTCTACTAATGGGAAACTAAGAGGGTGTTCATACCTAGTGGTTCCTCCTGAATCCAACCAGTGCAAAGATGGTACACTGTGTACGATACGATAATACTTTAATGATCAGATCAAGTCTGAAATGCTCCTTGCATCACAGCAGCTCCATGTGTAACTTCAACAGACAAATATCAAGACACGTTACATGAGAAACAAACATTTAACATAACAGCAGGATCACTGAGGGAAACATGCTCAAAGACCCAGTACAGTTTATAACTGTTTGCATTCAGAAAGGCAAAACTCGAGCGGTGCCCCCCTTACCTTGAAAACCCCTAGAGATACAAGTTTAATCAAAGGAGCACGATTCCATGTTAAAAAACAAATAAATAAAAGTAAAGACATATAAGTAAATAAATGGATGAATAAGTGAGAGAATAACAATAAAAAGTGAAGCAAATATTAAAAGGTGGTGTAAATAAATAACATTAAGTCGTATTCGTTTGGGAGTGTTAGGAGGTTGTTGAAATGATCTATCACGCTCTGACGCTTAAACGGTCTATAGATCCCCTGATGGTACGTTGTATAAAGAATACCAGCTCTTTAAGCCAAATAGAGGGCGATGGGGGCGTCATATTCATAATATTTGCACTATATATATATACACTCAGAACTTACCCTGCAAGGCTATCTGCAATATAAATGTATTTACAGGGGGTCCGCGGGGTCTTAAAAAGTATTAAAAGTTGTTAAATCAATTTAGCGAAAAATTAAAAAGTATTAAACGGAATTTTCCAAGGTGTTACATTTTGTAGCTTATTTTCAATTATATAAATTGTCCAAAGAGGTTGTATTCT
Organism: Notothenia rossii; assembly: GCF_949606895.1. Lineage (NCBI taxonomy): Eukaryota > Metazoa > Chordata > Actinopteri > Perciformes > Nototheniidae > Notothenia > Notothenia rossii. The sequence goes on along the minus strand of NC_136906.1, from coordinate 79,383,337 downwards.
ACAGTCTGCCTGAATGTAATCATTGCGTAGGTGTGTAGTGTGATTCTGTGTGGTTTATTTATGGCATCCCGTTGGATTTGACGTCATCTGAACAGGACATCGCACGCTCACTGCTTGATAGCACGCAAAGGTCCGTTTACGCCGGTTGCTAAGCAACATCGTTATGGGGAAATGCAAGTCTGCGTCCAAATGGTTGGAAGATAAGGAGGAAGGACAATCAATACTGTATATAGTCAATGTGAGGTAAAGTGTGTCGCCAAGGTAACTGGTTAGAACTCCAAGTGGCCATGAGGTCTTAAAATGTATGGAAAGGGTCTTAAAAAAGGTCTTCAAAGGTTTACCCTGATATATTTAACCTTTTATGTATCTGTACTCGTACTATTACTACATGTTTATTCCTATTGTATTTGTATTGTTATTATCCCATGTGTACTATCTGTGTTTCTGTCTTATTCGGTTGCTGCTACAACACCTGGATTTCCCAACAGGGATCAGTAAAGGCCCATCTTGTTTTATCTTATCTCATTTTGCAATCTAATACAATTCTGCTACAAGCTAATAACGATGAGAAGACTTGACACTTCTCCCCAGACTCACACAGCTCTTTCTCTCCTCAGGTGTTCCACTGCGTTCACTTTGAGTCTCCGGCCCAGTTGGACACAGACGTGAATGAAGGCAGCCCGGGTTTGGACGCCTCGGATCCTGACTCCGCCTCTCCGCAGACGCGACCCCAGCGACCTTCCCGCACACACAGCCTGCAGCCCTCCCAGCCCTCCCAGTCCTCCCACCACTCCCAGTCCTCCCAGCCCTCCCACCCCTCTTCCTCCTCCTCATCTTCTTCCCAGTCCCACCATTAAAACCTGGGCCTATCGTCGGGAAAGTGTTGAGAGGGCGGGAGAAAAACGCTCACCTCAGAATGCCATTTTTGCACAGCCTTCATTACCCAGAATGCACTGCTACAGCGCTGCTAAAGGCGACCGTCTCATTGTCATTACCCGTGATCCTTCTGTCATTAGTGCAACATTAGAGACTGGTGTATCTGTAGCAGCAGCAGCAGCAGCGTTTAGGGCTCCAGTCTTCCCACTTCTGAAACAGAAGGTTAGGCGTTACATCTTTGCTCCAACATTTTGGTGAAGGTACTCTGTAGCTGCAAATTCTTTCCTTGAAAAAAGTGAGATCTCGTACTTCTCCAAAGACCAGGCTCACACGGAAACGCGGTCGTTCTGCTCCACCAAAGTGCGTCAGAACCGTATTGGAAGGGAAGCGTCGCTATCTTGAATTTTACGAGCAAATATTCCCCAAAAGAGATGGATTTTTTTTCCATAAAAAAGCTATTTTTTTATGAAAACTGTCTAAAAAGCGACTACTCACTTTTCATACCATCGAGCTAACAGAGTAGCAGTCGAGTATTTTTCAAAGTTTGGAATTAAATTGTTCGAATGTTTGCCAAAGCTTTGGAGCTAATGCACTCTGTGGCATTTGTATGCAATTTGCACTTAATCCAATTATGCATTTGCATAGTAAGTAATCACTGTTAAGTATTTGCTGAAAGGCCTTCACACCCGGACACAAAGTCTCTGGTCCTGATCTGGTGTGACTCTTTTGATAATTCAAATTCATACGTCAAGAAAAAAACCTCACTTGAACTAGATTGAGTTCAGCGTTCTGGATTTCGTATTTTAAACACTTGGAATAGCTTAGCACAAAAGAGTAGGACATTAATTAGGCTGCGAAGATTGGGTTTGAGTGGTTCGGACCAAATTGTGTATGCACTAGTGCTGCTAGGAAAAAAGGTTTCTACTCAGTAGATCCACGAGCAGCTGCTACCGGCACTTTATTTGACTCGAGTACTCAGAAATAAAGGTTGCAGCTTGGCTCCTCCCACTGAAGTGCAGTACTGGAGTGCTGGATTTCTGTTTGTATGTTGATTTCATTTAAACACTCTTGCTGTCTTTTGTGTGTGTTTTTTTTTTTTCTTGAGTTTTGTTTTTAAATTAAGCTATCAGTGCTGTGGTTTGTTTGTTGTGTGTCCTGATGTTGCACTTCTGAGTTGTTCGTCTTGCAGAACTCCTTTTTTATTGGATGTGAATAACCTGTCCCCTCCGATGTTTCTATACGCCTTCTTAAATCATCGCCATCTACATTTTAGAAGAGCACCCGTAGTTTGATAAAGTCTTCCTTAATAACAGACCCGAGAACTGAAAAAGGGTTTGTTCAGGTTAATGTAGAAAGACACACTCCCCCCCCCCCCCCCCCCATCTACCTTTATGTTTGTGTATAGTTTGACTTAATATATATATTAGTTTTGACTATTGACGTGTGATTGCATTTCACTGCCTCTTGTTCAATACATTGCCTGTCAAAAATGTGATTATGGAAACGACTGACATTGTTCATTGCTGACACCCGTCTGCTTTTTCCTGCTGTTAAACTCAGCGGAGCTCTTTGATACAAGCAATACATTGATGTGTATCTTCTGTTACAGACCAACGGTGATCAGTCGACACGTGTTCATCGTGCTATAGGCACTGATGCCCCGGCAGCTCTCTAGAACATGTTTGATGTGTAATGCTGGCTAAGGAGCTGTTTTACTGTCATGAAACATTTAAAAAAAAAAACATCTAATTTTGAAGATCTATTGTCTTGTTTCTGTTTCTCAATGAATGAATGGACGGGAAGGAAAGCAGTGTAAGCCGATCACAAATGACAGAACAATTAAGAAGCAAGGATGAGACGATTACCTGTTGAACTGATGAGCATTATATATATGGACAGATTTGCAGTTTAAAGAGCTTTATGCACCTTTGTGGGATGTATCTCAGATAAAGGCACTGATCAATGGAGGAGTTGTTACCCCAAAGCTTTTAATCAATCAGGAAATGGCTAATTTATCTCTGTCTTGTGATTTTTTTTTAAACACAGATGGGTCAGATGACAATGTGTGATCTAAAAGATGTTGCTTGTATTGACTCAATTCTCTTTATTTAGATTATTTAGCATCTGTCAGCACATTGTTTCCCCTTTTTAAAACTCCAATAAACCCTAGTGCACTACTTTTCCACCACCAAAAAGCACAAAGGTCAAATGTGTGACTGTTTACAGCTTGTTATGCTGCTCAGAAAAGTCAATAAATGTGGGTTAAATAAAACTGGAAGATACCAGAAAGTTGCTGATTCATCCACAATTCTATATCATTGATCTAGAAGTGTTAATGCTGTTTTAAATACAATTTAATCAACACATATATGTACAGTATGTACATGCTGTCGTTTAAGGTTAACTTTAACAAACCACAAACATATGTATTGAATTTCAGCCCACGATGTTATCCTGTTTCACGTTTCTTGTAATTACTAATGTATTGGAGTAAAGTCCTCACTGTAATCTGGTAAACGGATTACAGTGATGAAAGCCAGTCAAACCGTTACACTCTATCTGTGTACACATTTTAAGTTTTCACATCGACATACAATGTAACATTTAGGACTTATAATTGTCTTTAATTGTGTAAATATGCATTTAAAATGCCAGGTATTTTTGCACAGTTTTTCCTCTCGTTGGGCAATATTGACATTTCTGGTTTGATGGACGCGTTTCCGGCCCACCATACTTCGTAGCAGCGACGTGTAAAATAGGGGTGGTGATTGACAGTTAAAAGGGGAAGGCCTTCCTCAATGCATCTATCTTTCATTTTCTCGTACCTTTAGAGGTATTTAACTCCACCAGAAGTGGGTTTCATCTACATTTATGGACATTTTGTGGGATTTATACGCTTTTTAGTGTCGAGTAAAACCACGACACCCCTCTTTTCTTCTCCCGGTCGAAACGCCCAAACGTCCAGCTGATTGCTTCAATTATTCCAGTTTAAACTGAGCCGTTTTGTTTGACTTAACGGATGGTTTTTGTCGCCATAAGGGGCCGAGTTCGCCACCTTTTTTCACCCTAATTGTGGATTTAAAACAAGAAACAGGACTTATTTAAATTTTTCTCTAACTTGGGCCGTTTTCTTTCTCCTCACTGAAGAAGAACCAGGCCTCATCCCCCAGCCTCGCGTTTCCATATCGGCTTTTTTTTGTTGGAAGTCATGGGAGACACAAGTGAACGAAGCAAACCGGCGACTCTTCCTCCCCGGTGTCCCTGTGGCTTTTGGGGGTAAGATTTCTAACCAAATACAAAGACGATTTAACCCTCTTTCTTCGCTTTTAAAGGTAAATCCGGATGAAATACGCTCAACGGGTTCAACTAGTCCCATTGTTGTTGTTCTGTTGTACAGGCCGAGGGTGGGGGGTTGGGAAGTTAGCTTATAAATACATCTCCTATCTTAAAAACTAGCTATATGTCTAATTCTTTTTAAGTTTATAACCCCACTTTATCATTTGAAACACCATATGTGTATTTTAATCGTCTTAAATCGTGTTTTAAAGGCGCTTTGTAAAGCAGGAGATGACGTCACGTAGATACAGCATGATTTATTGCCAGCAGGTTCCTTTAAAAACCTGCCCTGTTTTCTTGAATCCCATCGAAGAAAAGGACAATTTGAACCATTAACAAGCCCCTCTGGTTAAATCCTCTGACATAGCAGTGGTTATAAACCTCTTTAAGGATTATTTGACAGCCCTTTTACATTGTCAAACAGTGGATGTGTGTTGCATACCGGATGTGATTCAATGATGTCTGATGTGTTACCCCATAGGAAAAATGGCTTCATATAACCTTTTTTTATTTTTACTCGGAAACCTAACGTGACTTCTCCATTGTATAAGTGTCTGTTGTAACATTGCCTAGCAGCAGCACATAAGATACTGTTACTGTCATGTCATGCTAACCCCTGTAATACTTCCATTATACTAACATATGGGTGATTCTATTGTGGAAAACTACTTCTATACTGTGAGATACCAGCAATGAGACAATAGCCCCTTGTTTAGAGGTATTCTCTTTACAGTACATTGTCATATGACTTGTCATTTTGTTACCTCCCTTAAGCCCCACCTCCCCTCATCCCCTCATCCTCCCCTCACCCCCATTTGCCTTGTGGTGCCCAGTAAGCAAACTGGAACCACCAGCAACCCACCTGTCAATTGTCAGGTGACACAAATGGCAGCAATGTGTGTTTTACAGCCCTGCTCCTCTGTTCAGAATTACACCTGGCACACACACACACACACACACACACACACACACACACACACACACACACACACACACACACACACACACAAGTCAAAGTCAACTTTATTGTCAATCTTTCAGTTTGTGTGTACAGACAGAGAGATCGACATACCGTTTCCCACAATCCCGAATACAAAAAATGCAAATATATGTATAAAAATATGTATGTCCTATAACCCATGGGGGAAGATGTATTCTATGGGCTCAGAACAGTCTCATAATACACACGTGCACACAGAAGGATTCACACTTTTATTTCATGATCCGCAAAAGGATCCACACTTGTGTTTTTCAATGCACACACAAATGTGTTCCGTTTCATACTGTACATGTAAATAAAATCCAAACACAGAAAAAAGTTTTACATATGTATTTTTGATCCACACACATTTGTTTTCCGTTTAAATCCTCTGAACCTGCAAACACAAACAGCTTTCTGTGCACGGATCGCTGTGCATTCGTGTGTGGGTTTTTTGAGACTCCCCTGACGCTCACCCGATTCGTACTTGTAATTTCTCTCATCTATAGCCAATCAGATGTCTCCTCCAGTCTAAGCCAATCACATGAGCGCGCCCCCACGACGGTAGATTTCTTGCGTTCATGACACTTCATATACGCATTTCGCGCTGTCTGGTCAGCTCGCTAAACAGAGGGCGGAGCTTCAGGTGATCATGCAGAGCTGCGTGTCTCCGTCAGACTCAGCAGCTGATCTGATCTCTCTCTCTCTCTCTCTCTCTCTCGCGTCCGGTTACACTTCACTCGCGTTTATGTCCATATCGATCAGATCCAGCTCTCCTGATCGGCCTTTATAGAGAGCACAGATCAAACTATTTAGAGTGAATATCGGCCGATAATGACCGGCGGGGCTCCCCCCGTTGACAGTTCACTGTCTAGCACTGGCTTCGTAGTGCACTGATCGATTAGGCTAAGCTAACCTGTAGCTGCTCCCTCCACACTCACAACAACTTCATACAGACATAAATAAAGCAGCTGTATTCGCCATACAGGAAACACACATTTAAAACGGTTTTGCCTGCCGTTTCTGTGTACACACAAGTATTAATCAACGGTTCGGAAGGTGGCGCTGAACCTTAATAATATAAAGGCTTGTACTTGCGTGCATTTCCTGTTCGGAAAGTGGCAATGTACTGAGAGTGGAGGTGTCCTGAGATTAGCTCCATGGACCCGTCAGCTCCGGACTGCGCAAAATGCGTACATTAAGCGCTACGTCATGAACGCAAGACATCTACCCTCGTGGGGGCGCGCTCATGTGATTGGCTTAGAATTGAGGAGACATCTGATTGGCTATAGATAGAAAAAATTACAAGTACGAATCGGCTGAGCGTCAGGGGAGTCTCAAAAAACCCACACACGAATGCACAGCGATCCGTGCACAGAAAGCGGGTTGTGTTTGCAGGTTCAGAGGATTTAAACGGAAAATAAATGTGTGGATAAAAAAATACACATTTAAAACTTTGTTCTGTGTTTTGATTTTATTTACATGTACAGTATGAAACGGAACACATTTGTGTGTGCATTGAAAAACACAAGTGTGGATCCTTTTGTGTGCATGTGTGTATTATGAGACTGTTCTGAGCCCATAGTATTCAGATCTACGGTAAAAAAATAGTGACATATGTCCAATTAGAAGTTTCATGAATCCAAGGTGATATTGCTATTCTTACTGATAGTTCAGAAACTCAAGATATTACTTGTATAACGAAAGCAGAATAAATGTGTCAATCCTGCATTGGAAATATTTCCAGTCAAATCAGCTAAATGCAGTTGAAGCATTAAATGTAAAAGTACCCCCCCAAATAAATCATCATTATTACAAGCGCTTTGTTGTAGTATTAGTAGACCAAGTAGTTTGATATCAACATTAATTCATCACCTTATTGGCTCATATTTCTGCACTTCTATTGGTTCCTCTCGGCTAATATCGAGCAATATGTATATATGAGAGAAATACTGAAAAAACATGCAGTCTGTATTCAGTCCTTGTTATAGCGTTGAAGGTGAAAGGCCTACTTTTTATCTGTTTGTTTCTTCCACTCTGCATGCTGCTATCTGATGAACTAGAGGTGTTTTAAGCTGTTGGTATATCCAAATATTCTCATCTAGTCCTACCTGTACTGCAGAATGGAGTGGGGGGGGGTGTCTGGCTACAGTTTGAAATGAGCACCTGTCGTCTGTAAAGTGCTTACATTTTATATAATTATAGGTACACAAAGGGTCTCTAGTGTGGAACAATTCATGCACTTTTTAGCTGCACGTCATGTGGATAAAATATTAGTTTATGTTAGGGTTATTAAGTCCCATTTTTGGCAGATATTTTTTGTTTTTCTCTCTCTTTGGACACGACATATGGAAACAATTGGGTTTTGAGTTTCTTGAAAAAGTCTCCTAAGAATAAATCACTTAGTTTTCTAGGAGATCCTTATTTAATACTAGGACCGCCAGAGGTCGCTGTATACCTAAAACCGCCAACGGGTAAAATGTACCCGCTATTGATTTTCGAGGTACAATGTTCTTTTATTTATCATACAGAACAGTGAGTTTTGATCGCACAGGGATAAAACTTATACCAATATAATCTGTGGACTCTCAGCTTTTCATATGATAAAGTTTGTGCAGATAGCATGAAGTATAAAATATCGCTACAAGTGCTGATTTAAACGCTTGGTGTTAGACTTGTGTTTTGTTTAGGTACAAATCTATCTATCTCTATCTATCTATAACTATCTATCGATCTATCTGTAATGTTCTGTTCTATGGACACATAATTGTCTACATAAACAGACGACGCGGACTACTTCTCTCATTCCGAGTTTCCATCTTTATTCAACAGGCACGTAACCTGCACACATGCATTACGTCCTCAACGTGAGCTCAGTCATCCAAGATCTTGTATTCTCCAAGATGTTACACTATCTATCTATCTATCTATCTATTTATCTATCTATCTATCTATCTATCTATCTATCTATCTATCTATCTATCTATCTATCTATCTATCTATCTATCTATCTATCTATCTATCTATCTATCTATCTATCTATCTATCTATCTATCTATCTATAAGGAACCACAGTAGACAAAAGGCGTTGCTATAGCAACACGTCATGTTTACGCTGCATTTTCTATGAGATAAATATTACCCGCTGGCGGATATAGGTATAAATGGCTTTTTTTTTCGCGATTTTGTTTAAATCTGACTTCATATTGACAAATGTTAACAACAGAGGGTGCTACATAACACACTTTCAGGAAGAGTCACGGACTGGGAGACTTTAATATGTTATTGAACAAAAGTTACATACAATCAAAAAACAGCTGCGGGTAAAATTTACCCGTTGGCGGTTCTAGTGTTAAAACAAAAATAATACTCTACTCAATACATGGATTCTTTAGATAGGTTAATGTCTGATGTTGGTTGTGTTTTAGCCACATTTTACAACATGATTTGATGCTAGAAACCAATAGAAAGAAACATAAAGACTCTCCATGAAAAAGGGAAACAAATCCAGAAAATGATCCCAAGTTGAAAATGAATGTTTAGAAGCAAAAGAGAAGGGTTTAACAGAATGAAACAATTGGAAATATGCCACATAGATAGTAGGGCTGCTCGATTATGGCAAAAATCATAATCTCGATTATTTGGGTCAATAATTGATATTACGATTCATTAGAAACGATTATCCATTTACTTTGAAAACATCCATTTATTGGAGAAGACTAATTTGGTGTGTGTGTGTGTGTGTGTGTGTGTGTGTGTGTGTGTGTGTGTGTGTGTGTGTGTGTGTGTGTGTGTGTGTGTGTGTGTGTGTGTGTGTGTGTGTGTGTGTGTGTGTGTGTGTGTGTGTGTGTGTGTGTGTGTGTGTGTGTGTGTGTGTGTGTGTGTGTGTGTGTGTGTGTGTGTGTGTGTGTGTGTGTGTGTGTGTGTGTGTGTGTGTGTGTGTGTGTGTGTGTGTGTGTGTGTGTGTGTCATTTTATTACTAAATAATAGGAACCTCTTAAAAGGTATCATTAATCAGTAAACTTAAAGTATATTGTCCCGAGGTGAGACACCTTTGGAGTCTAGCTGACATCTTTGTGAATCCTAACCTATCATTAGCATACCACCTGTATAAGGAGATGGGAAGAAATCTGCATATTCTTCATGCTTTTTATTGGCCAGGAATTAAACCACTTTATAAGGTGCTCTGGTACAGTCTAAACGTCCAGGAAAACATCTTCTATCTTCCCGAAGTCTCATTTTCATTTTCTGGTGACCTTGAGTCAGAGAGTTTGTGGATGAGGCCGTGCTTAGCATTGTTCCAGTGGATTGGATTGTATTGTAGTTTGTCTGCCTCATGGTGGTGGACAGAATGCCTGCCAGAAGCCAGAAGCCTGTGTCTTGAGTATATACACTTACTGATTGGGATCACTACCAAAGTCCACTTGTTACTTTTCCCGAGGCCCATTTCTCTAGCAGGAATGCAGTGATAGACGGTGAGATCTCTTGTAGACGCTCAGGTGTCTCTAGCCGGGGAACGAGCCTCTCTTCTTCGACCTCAGTGCAGGTTTGGATCCTGGATCTGTAGGAACAATGATGTGAAGAACCTGCAGAGTTCCAGCCGGTGCTCCATTGAACAGCTCTCCTAGCTGACAGAAATGGCTGCATTGTGGGGGGGGGGGGGGGGATTAACATTAAAGAGAGCGCCAGAAGGGGAGAAGAAAGACATGGCGGAGAGTAGGAAAAGGTACAACTAAAAGATAAGAAAGCAAGGAGAAAGAAGGGTCTACATTTTATTTTTATTTTTTTAACCTTTATTTAACCAGATAAAAAGCATTGAGAGAAAATCTCATTTACAATGCTGACCTGTCCAAGAAGGCAGCAACATGCTCAAACATCCGAGTTGAGGACTAAAACCAACCAAGGTTTGCCCGTTTGTAGAACTGCCCATCGTCTTTGTGATTTTAAAGTGAATTACTTTAGCTTTTAAAGGAATATTTCACCTTCAAAATTATCATATTTATATCAATTACCCACTCCATGAATACCTTAAATTCAGGAAGTAAACTTACTTGTCTACCCCCATGCCTCTACAGAGAACAAATAATCCTAATGCAGGAAAAAGGTTGACGAGTTGAGTAGCAGCAAAGCTACATCAAACTAGATTCTAAAGTTCGAGTTGTGAAAATTGGGTTTTGTACAAGTTTCTCCTTTTTTAAGAATAAAATATTTCTATTTAAATGAAGTTAATTTAAGGATATAAAGGAAAAGGATCAAATATGTCTATGAACAAAAATATTTATGGAAAAAAAAAAGATATTGTACAAAATAAAACTACAATCAAAATGTAAAAATGTGTATAATACACAGAACATATTACAGTAAGCTTAGATCTTAGTATTCTGGTAATAAACTGTGTAACTCAATGCTTTCCCTGTGGTTTTCTGCCGCAGTAAAATCGCGGCTGAAAGTTTAAAAAACCCTCTTGTCTTTGTTGGAAAGTAGGCTGGCTCACTGCAGCCACGACCGAAACAGGTGACTGACACAGAGGCTTTTGCAGGACCGAACTCTGTAAGTGAAACCTGCATCCCTTACACCCCCTGCCCCCCCCCCCCTCCCAAATCCTCAAGGCAGCTGGCAGCGCTTTCCAGTACAGTGTAGCCAAAAAGCAAAAGTACGGTGGCCTCTTTAGGACATGCCAAACTCGACTTGTGAGGCTCAGCTCGTTGACTTTCTTTCATCAGACTAAGATGCACTTCCCCCTCCACATGTCAGTTGCACTTTGAGCTTAGCATGCTATGGAGACAGTTCTGGACTAATTGATTGGATTCAAGCCTATCAATTTATCTATATGCATTGTTTGCATATTCAAATGTGTTGTTAAAACGTCATATGGGCAGGACAGCTGGTGTCGGTTTGAGCTAAACCCACTAATCGTGACTGTATATCTTAATGTTTGACTCTTCGCTTGACTGCAGAAAGATCCAGTAATCAATCCAAAGTAAACAAGACATGGCTTTAGTTTTCCAGAAATGTGTCTCCATGGTTACGTGAAACTAAATCGAGTTCTAGCTGATTGATTAGATTTAGGCTTATCAATTTATTTCAAGCATTGTTTGCATATTCAAAGGTGTTGTACGAGTGTTAAAGTGTCATAAAGTCAGGATATGGGGTGTGTCTCAATGTCGAGTACGCTTGCTTGGTAGCACATGTCTCCCGAGCGTCTTGCTTCAGAAGCGAGGCAAGAATCCTTCCTGGCATTCGGAAAGCAAAGAGTGGAACAGGCGAGCAAGTGTGCAGGTGTGCGTCATATGAGAGGCCCCGCCTTACATTTTCCGCCACAGATTTGGGGAAATTGGTCCGTGCGCAAAGCATTGTGGGGATTTTAAGACCTGAGTCTACACATATGCAGCCTCGACATGTCTCCAAACGAAGTACGCCGGGCTCGGTAGAATTCCAAGTATGCTGGACATTGGAACAGTCCTTCGGCGGCACTCGATGACGTAGCATGCTTGAACTAGTGGCTCTGGAGCAACTTTACTCGAGGTTGAGAAACGCCCTCGGTGTCGGTTTGAGCAAAACCCACTAATCGTGACTGTACAGCTTAATGTTCCCTTGTTTGACTGCAGAGAGATTCAATACTCCATGAAAAGATGTAACGGGAAGTGGCCTGAAATGTGTCTCTGCTTGCAGGAAACTAGTAGTGTTGAATGAATCGGTGTATTTACAGAAAATGAGTCAATAACAATGGTTCAACTGTTAAAGTATCTAACTACTAACCATGCTCCTCCTGTAAGTCTCTATAACGCCAATTGCTTCCCAATCCTCTGATTTCCTGTCCTCCTGTCCTGAGTCATTATGAGAGATGTTCAGGATGTGATATAATTGTCATTTGAGGTGTTGGGAACGGTGTTTGTTACGGATCCAGAACCACATGTCAGTCTTCCACACATTTATATTTAGCTACACTGTGTAAATGTGACACAGGTATTGTTGGAAGGGGGAAACTGAATACTTTATTACCATAACCATGCGTTTCATTGTCTTGTTTAATCATCTCTTTTGTCCTTGATGCCGTGGTGTAGTCTTCAAATGAAACACATTTCACTTTTAGGTGTGCATCACATGGAGTAAGAAGTACAGACTCAGTGCGGGTGGATGTCTGAGGAAGTTATTGACATTAATGTCTTTTTTTTCTGCGTTCTCAGGTCCAGTGAAACCATGAACCTCTGCTCCAAATGTTTTGATGGTAAGTATTTATTTAATGACAAACAAATACTGTCTTTGGAAATGTTCTCCCATCCCTTGTTCACCAGCAGATGAATGGTTTTCAAACAAGAAACTTGCTCGACTTAAAGCCAATGAGATCTTTCTACTGGCTTTTGGATAATTCCAGAAAAAAAATCTAAATGTTTATGATACTTACACGTTTTGTTCAGCTGGATAATCTCCACATATTCACACCACTTTATGACACATGACTTCACGTCACCACCGCTAAGCTAAAGGAGGCTAATGTTGGGCTATAAAGGAACGACAGCAAGGTCACATGACTTCACTTCACCACCGCTAAGCTAAAGGAGGCTAATGTTGGGCTATAAAGGAACTACAGCAAGGTCACATGACTTCACTTCACCACCGCTAAGCTAAAGGAGGCTAATGTTGGGCTATAAAGGAACTACAGCAAGGTCACATGACTTCACCTCACCACCGCTAAGCTAAAGGCGGCTAATGTTGGGCTATAAAGGAACTACAGCACGGTCACATGACTTCACGTCACCACCGCTAAGCTAAAGGCGGCTAATGTTGGGCTATAAAGGAACTACAGCACGGTCACATGACTTCACGTCACCACCGCTAAGCTAAAGGCGGCTAATGTTGGTCTATAAAGGAACTACAGCACGGTCACATGACTTCACGTCACCACCGCTAAGCTAAAGGCGGCTAATGTTGGGCTATAAAGGAACTACAGCACGGTCACATGACTTCACGTCACCACCGCTAAGCTAAATGCGGCTAATGTTGGGCTATAAAGGAACTACAGCACGGTCACATGACTTCACGTCACCACCGCTAAGCTAAAGGCGGCTAATGTTGGGCTATAAAGGAACTACAGCACGGTCACATGACTTCACGTCACCACCGCTAAGCTAAAGGAGGCTAATGTTGGGCTATAAAGGAACTACAGCACGGTCACATGACTTCACGTCACCACCGCTAAGCTAAAGGCGGCTAATGTTGGGCTATAAAGGAACTACAGCACGGTCACATGACTTCACGTCACCACCGCTAAGCTAAAGGTGGCTAATGTTGTGCTATAAAGGAACTACAGCACGGTCACATGACTTCACGTCACCACCGCTAAGCTAAAGGAGGCTAATGTTGGGCTGTAAAGGAACTACAGCACGGTCACATGACTTCACGTCACCACCGCTAAGCTAAAGGAGGCTAATGTTGGGCTATAAAGGAACTACAGCACGGTCACATGACTTCACGTCACCACCGCTAAGCTAAAGGAGGCTAATGTTGGGCTATAAAGGAACTACAGCACGGTCACATGACTTCACGTCACCACCGCTAAGCTAAAGGTGGCTAATGTTAGGCTATAAAGGAACTACAGCACGGTCACATGACTTCACGTCACCACCGCTAAGCTAAAGGAGGCTAATGTTGGGCTATAAAGGAACTACAGCACGGTCACATGAACACAAATACATCTCTTAATCTTGTGTTAACCACTGACCTTATTTTGGGAATCCAACCAAAAACTCTAAGTGCTAACTCATGTCAGTGTTTCAGACTTATTCCTGCACTTCTCTATTTGAGGCCTGTAAGCTATTTAGAGTTAGCTACGTAGATGATTCTGCATCACGTGAAATGTACACTTCTTCTCGGCCACAGAGTTATTTAATGCAGGCCTTTGAGAACAACATATTGCTACCAGAAGAGGACATTGATATTCTGCCCCCTGCTGCCACTGTCTTACTGTCAGCTGGTTATGTGTCACATCCAAACAGCGGAACAAGTTCCACATTTGTTTGTTTTGTTCTTGAGATTCTTCTTGGCACGCAGAGCTGTTCTCAATAACAGCAGAGACTCAGAGAGCAGGAGCTGCAGGCTAGGTGTAGCAGCTGATACTGTGAGGAATGCTAACTATTCTAAGAAGGCATTCTGGAAAAATGGAAAGAGACGTCTGACACCAAAATGATGCATCCACCATTTACAGGAAAACCTTCAAGTTGAGAGGAAGAAAGGATTTAATTTAAGGCTAAGTTTGTTACAGCTTATTACACAACCACATACTAAATAACCAACAACTTGACTTACAAATATGAGTTTATTGACTTAAAACTGATCGTATTGCTTCGCTAAGAACAACGTGCCAACGACTATAACTGCGATTTTAAAAACAACAAAACTTAAAATGACGGCAGCACTAATCATGGTTTTCTAAAACTCAGCAAGTTTGTTTAGTTTCTTTTCCACTAATATGTCCTTAAACACTGCCAGAGCCCTTACTGTGTTCTTGTCTGTCTTCCTCTGCTGTTCCCGCTAATGTTTACTTCCTGTCTGTCTTCTTCTGCTGTTCCAGCTAGTGTTTACTTCCTGTCTGTCTTCTTTTGTTGTTCCCGCTAGTGTTTACTTCCTGTCTGTCTTCTTCTGCTGTTCCCGCTAATGTTTACTTCCTGTCTGTCTTCTTCTGCTGTTCCAGCTAGTGTTTACTTCCTGTCTGTTTTCTTCTGCTGTTCCCGCTAGTGTTTACTTCCTGTCTGTCTTCTTCTGCTGTTCCCGCTAGTGTTTACTTCCTGTCTGTCTTCTTCTGCTGTTCCCGCTAGTGTTTACTTCCTGTTTGTCTTCTTCTGCTGTTCCCGCTAGTGTTTACTTCCTGTCTGTCTTCTTCTCTTGATTTCTTTGACATCCAACGCTCTGTCTTTTAACCTCTTTCCTTCTGTCCCTTGATCCCCCTTAGCAACAGTCATTATTTTGCCTAGCAGCGGTCTGTTATCGAGTATTAACAACCTCTGAATGTCCACATGGACCAATGAGAATCAAGTATTCAACCAAGCCGTGTCATAAGTAGAAAATAATATATCACAATCTTTCTGATTTCCACATTGAGAACATGTTGTAGGTTTAAACCCTGCAGCTCTATTGTGGACAGCAGTCATATTTTTAAGGGCAGAATCAAAAACGCCCAATTTTTAAAGTTTAACAATGTCAGGCTATGCATAAAGTTTTCTCAATGACATCCTCGTCTGTGGCTATGGCAACCGGCGAGGACAGTAGACACCTCAGGGCTCTGAGTCTGGGAGGCGGCAGCGATGCTCAGAATAGACTCGAAACACAAGAGTGATGGAGAGCAGAAGTGGGTTAGTCCACATGAGGAGAAGAAAAAATATCTGCTGACCTCCCTGCGGGGAAAAGAGGAGACGATGACCTCATGGATCGATAGCGTCTGACATTATCATCAAAGAGAGGACACATCTTTCTCTCACGTCCTCTTCTTGCTAGATGCTTCTTTATTAAGCACACATACATGTTGTTGAGGTTGTGTTGCTGTATTTCTGTACCACACACCATACAAGTAAGTAATGTATTTATAAAGCGCTATTCCCAGACATGATCACAAAGCATTAAAACATATGAATCTGAAAAGATTAAATTGCCACACAAGCCACGTGTTAAGTGCTAAATACACAATAAAAACACACAAGCTACCCAAAAAGGTCCAGGTCATACAGCAAGTCTCTGTGTGGGCTCTCTTCTCTCTTTTATATCAAATCAAACTTCATTTGACGACATTTCCCTCTCTGTATCCGTCTGTCATCCCGTCGTATCTTTGATATTTCCTCCTCCTACTTACTAACTAACGTACCTTTCTGTCTTTGCCCCCAGACATTGAGAAGAAGCCGGGGGAGGACTGCGACTCTAAGCCCCTCCAAAGCTCCGGCAGCAGCCAATCAGCAGTCTTCAGTAGCGAGACGAGCAGCAGCAGCAGCAGCAGCAGCCAATCACAATCACTGTCGTCGCTTTCGTTGCCGCCCTCCAGCTCCGAGAAGCCGTCGGCCGAAGAGCCCTCGTTTAGCAGCTCGAGGGAAGGTGAGACGGGACAATTGACTTTTTTATGATACGTCAAAAACCAGCCTATTATTTATTTAAAAATTGTGCAGCCAGTCTATATTCAGTCGGGTGGGGCGCTTTAACTACTTAGAAAAAGATAACATTTACCGGTGCAACTTTTTATTTTTATTTCTCACACTTCATGTTTTCCCTCTGCAGGCATGTCGTCCACAGAAACCGCCCAGGGCACGCTGCTCACGCCCACAAAACGTCCTCGGGAATCAGGTACGCCCTCAACCTCCAGCTCTCTTAACCCGTCCTACAGAGGAGGGAAGTAGTGGAGTACAAATACTTTTTTTCTGTACTTAAGTACGTGTTTCTGGTATCAGTACTTTTTACTCCACTACTTATTTTTCTGACTACTTCTTACATGTTGAACTCAAATACCTGTACTTTCTACTTCTTACATGTTGAACTCAAATACCTGTACTTTCTACTTCTCACATGTTGAACACAAATACCTGTACTTTCTACTTCTTACATGTTGAACACAAATACCTGTACTTTCTACTTCTCACATGTTGAACTCAAATACCTGTACTTTCTACTTCTTACATGTTGAACTCAAATACCTGAACTTTCTACTTCTTACATGTTGAACACAAATACCTGTACTTTCTACTTCTTACATGTTGAACTCAAATACCTGTACTTTCTACTTCTTACATGTTGAACTCAAATACCTGTACTTTCTACTTCTTACATGTTGAACACAAATACCTGTACTTTCTACTTCTTACATGTTGAACTCAAATACCTGTACTTTCTACTTCTTACATGTTGAACTCAAATACCTGTACTTTCTACTTCTCACATGTTGAACTCAAATACCTGTACTTTCTACTTCTTACATGTTGAACACAAATACCTGTACTTTCTACTTCTTACATGTTGAACTCAAATACCTGTACTTTCTACTTCTTACATGTTGAACACAAATACCTGTACTTTCTACTTCTTACATGTTGAACTCAAATACCTGTACTTTCTACTTCTTACATGTTGAACCCAAATACCTGTACTTTCTACTTCTCTCATTTTCCAAACAGGCTGGTTCCTTTAGTCTGAATGTGTGTTTGGTGGCGTGATCATTATTATTTAGAGTCATTGCGTGCCTATTGATTTGAACACGATCCGTGTATCCATCATTTCCTGGTCTTCTCTAAAGAAGAGGGACCAATGAAAACGTTGTCATGTTGCCGTTGGTCACCATGGAAACATTCATTAGCTAACAATGACATTATTGTTCTATTAATATAAAGGGAGGTCAGGTACTCTTTAAAACAGCTGCTAGTTATGGGTACTTTTTACTGAAGTACATTTCAAAGCCTCTTTACTTTGACTTGAGTAAAGAAGTTTAGTCAGTACTTCTACTTTCACCAGAGTATTTTTAAACACAAGTATCTGTACTTCTACTTGAGTCAAGGATGTGTGTACTTTTGACATCTCTGCCGTCCTATGACAGCCGCCACATATTAATTCAGCTTTTTTTTCTTTGTGTTCCTCAGCGTCGGCCTCTGAGAGCGAGGCGACGCCGGAGAAGCGGCCCCGTGCGGAGGAGAAAGATGGAGGAGGAGGAGAGGAGGCCCGCGGGACGCCCAAGCAGAAGAACCGCCGACGCTGCTACCGCTGCCAAACCAAACTAGAGCTGGTGCAGCAGGAACTGGGATCCTGTCGCTGCGGTCAGTACCAACACCATGCAAAGCTCTGCGTTAATACTGACATTCACTGTCGATAGGCGCTTTCACACCAGTGTTCATTTTGGCAGCTGTTTTTGATTTAGTCTTTAGACGAAAATGGTTATTAGTTTTAGTCACATTTTAGTCATTCCTATCCTTCGTCCTTTTAGTCAACTTTTAGTCGATGAAAAATTACATTTTAGTCAATGTGTCTCTATACTCTCTGAACGCTCCGTCCCCGGCAGATCTCTGTGTCCGCTGCAGTGTGTCTGTTAGGCCCCGCCCCCCGCATACAGAGAGAGAGAGAGTTAGGCCCCACCCCCCGCACACAGAGAGACACAGGGAGATCGCTCTTCTGGAGTGAAAAGAGCGGAAATAATGATATTGCAAGTTAGAAACGTAAGATGCATTTTGACAGACAAGACGGACACTTGGGGAAAATATGCCGCATTTTGAATGTCCGATAGTCCACCATTAACACCTTAGTCCCGTCTCGTCAACGAAAACTAAATATACATTTCGTTATAGTTTTCGTTATCAAGAATCTATTTTTAGCTCGTCATCGTCTCGTCTTAGTCATGTAAAAAAAGTAGTTGACGAACATTTTTCGTCATAGTTTTCGTTGACAAAATGAACACTGTTTCACACCAAGTACTTTTCCCAGGAGCTTTTATTTCCCCGGAACTATCTAGTAGATCGCGTTCACACCGGAATAAGTCCCTGAGGGAACCGCTGACGTCACTTATTCTTCTTCTTCTGCTTCGGGTTTACTGGTAGGCCGCAAACAACTTCACGGCGTATACTGCCACCCGAAGTCCCGAGTAAATCACCAGAACACCGACACCTCCTCATCTCCACCGCTCCCACGTTTTATTTTGTGTTGCCATAAGTTAGTCTCTCTCCGTTGGTGCGCTGGGCTAATGCTAATGCTAATAATGCTAATGCGAGGAAATAAAATGGCGGCTTCACAAAAACCTTTCTGAGTTTCACGGGGCGTGGTTTGCAATTCGCCCAGCCAATAGAAATTGGAACCTTTTTCTCCCATGAAAGTCTCTGCTCTCTAGCAGGGACTGAAAAGGTTCCCGATTAACTAGTAAAGCAGTGCAAAGACTTGAGAGGCTTGTTTTTCAAATACATTTTTCTGAGGCTTTTTCGGTAAAACCATTTTTTATATCTTCCCAGTACAAAACAGCACATATATTTGGGTCACTTCTTTCCTCACTAACTCTTCCTCCTCCTCGTCTTCCTCCCCAGGCTATGTGTTCTGTATGCTTCACCGCCTCCCCGAGCAGCACGACTGTCTGTTCGACCATCTGGGCCGCGGGCGAGAGGAGGCCGTGCTCAAGATGGTGAAGCTGGACCGCAAGGTGGGGCGATCGTGCCAACGCATCGGAGAGGAGTGCTCCTAACAACCAGCCGCCATGAAGAGGAGGAGGAAGCGCTTAGGAAGAGAGGAAGAGGACGAATGGAGATAAGGGCGGGGGATGGAAGAGGAAGAATAAGAGAGGAGGAGGAGGAGGAGGTTGTAAGATCTTGTGTGTGAACTCGATATTCTGTTGTTGTCCTGGTTTCCTGCGAGGAGTGTGTTTTGGACTCCTTTCTCGAGCAATGGGAAGAAAATAGGGGTGCGTTCCAAATGTTCACACACACGGCCTTAACACATCCGGTTACATTATGCACGCCTCGCCACCGTTTCCTCCTTTTCATTTTTTTCCCAGGACAGGAAGATACGGAAAGTTGTAGCTGGATTTTTAATTGTTTTGGTCGCCGTGGAGCTCTATCCCACGAGTACCCCTCAGGTCGTTAGAAAAAAGGGGGTCGGAGGATCAAACCCCGCCTTCCTCTTCCTCCTCCTCCTCTTCCTCCTTTCTTCCCCCAACATTACGGCCCATGCGCAGCGCCACTAACTGCTGGTGCATGGTGCCGGCGACAGTGTGTGTGAGTGTGTGTTAAAGTGGCGCAGTCCAAGGAGGCTGTCATGGTTTGATTTTTTTTTTTTTTTCCCCCGCTCTGTTTTTCCTGCCGTCGTGGAGGACGATACAGCCGGTCCCTGCCTCTGCTCACATGGATTGTCGATAAATATAAATAATAATAATAAGAAGAAGAACCACACTAATGGACAAGGATGAATCCTCGGTGTAGCAGATCTTCCTCTCCTCCCCTTCCTTTTTTTTTCGGGGGAATCGGCTGAATTTTTTTGTATTAAAAACTAAGAGTTCTTCTCCAAGACGCCACGTGTTCATTTCGGAAAACGACGTTCATCCCGAGTGTCTCTGGGGTTTTGGACGATCAGTTAAGAGTGCTAAATCGAATGCCCCTGAAATTGTTCTATAATTTATTTCTTGTTTTCTGGGTGCCATTTAATTTGTAGGGGGGAAAAAATGATTCTTAAAAAAAAATGTTATAATTTCCTCTTTAACTTGATTTCATCATCCCTCCCAGAGGTGTCTTTTCTGCTTGTGAGCGCTCACCAAATCGAGTTTAAATCAGTGATGTCATATTGATACGCTTTTTGTTTTAGGCTAATAAAATGAACCCAAAGCCGATTAAATGGGAGATGTTTTGCACTTAAAGTTAAAATAAAGAGTTTGACTCTTAAATCTCCACTTAAGTAACGGAATCAACCATTTGTTGGTTATTTTCAGTTAAGTTTTCCGATTGATTAATTAATGAACCTTATTCAGGTCTAAAATGAACCGTTACAGCAGTCCCCGGTATATTTAGATTTTGTCGGACGCTGTCGAGGTTGTTCATCTGACATCACAGATTCAAACCAGTAATGATGCCTAAAGTAAATTCTTATATTGATTGGTTTTCCATTTGTTCATTCATATTTGACCACTGTGTTCCCGCTCTTAATCAGCCTGCAGTCTGAGTGTTGGACTTTGTGCTGTGCATATTGTTCACTTCCACACCTCTCTTCCTAAGGGCCTCTCCACCTAAATCAACTTTTTGTTTGTTCGTAACAGAACTTGTTCCCTTCTTCAAATGTACATCTTAAGCTTGGCATTTAGCGCACATTGTAGATGCATTCAAACGCAGGTACGGAATATCCTTAAATGCAAGTTGACGTTGCATTGTGTACTTTAGGTTTCTCAAGGCGGTAGATGTCCTTGAATGCATCCTTTTTTTGATTTTTTTGCAAATTAACTTAAGGAAAAGTTGACTCAGGTGGAAAGCCCTTAAACCAGACACCACTTAACTTAACTATGCTAATCCTCATGCACACTTTATTGTTCCTCCGCACCTTTTGTCCCATGAGAACGCAGCGAGAGATAAAGGGAGACCGGAGAAATGTCGCGGCTCGTTCTTCTTTTGATATTGTTTTGAGGGCTAATGAGAAATGGAAGAAATGGAATATCTTTCTTTACCTTTTTTTAGAGACAAATTATTTAACCTTATATCAGTTTGAGTTACTTACACCCTAGCATAGAGTGGCATATTTAGTTAAATGTATAAAAAAAAAAAGACCATAATTCTGTCCTTTTTCTCCTTTTTAATTTTATCGTGTTCCATTTTCTGCTAAGGAAAATAAACTGGATTAGAGCATGTGGTGTGTGTGTGTGTGTGTGCGTGCGCGTGAGTGTGTGTGTGTGTGTGTGTGTGTTAATCTGTTTCTTTTCTCCATATTGACATTTGTTTGATGAAATAAACCATAAGCAGAATATCCATCAGAGTTCATTATTAATATCTTTAAATGTAAAGTTTTTCCTGCAATAATTTTGTTAGAGTTGATTGCATTTTGATAATAAAACATAATATATATGTTAATTTGTATGCTATGTGGTATGTTATCTGATGTATAGGCCTGTGTGGTGCAAAAAGAGTATATATCACTTTACTGGCTGAAAGAAAACAGCAGGATTAGCATCTAAAACGCAGCTGATTGGCTTAACGATCATTAGAACATTATCCTGCTTATTACTTGTCTATTTACTAAATAAATCAACAATACGCCGAGTAGTAACACACAATGACTAAGTGTGAGAGGTCACTGCATGTAGATTCAGCACCATGTCTCAAAAAGATTAATACAATCCTATTTTGTTGGTTTATTAATTTTCACCCAAATTTGTTAATGACATTTGCAGCGTCGTCTTCAGAGCTTAACTATTCGGTACCACTTTACAATGAAACTACCCTTCTAAAGGAGAGGGTTTCTAATTAGGTTGCAAACACTTTATTAATCAGTAAGAACAATTTATAAACCAGTTCTAACAAAGTTTGCATACATCAGGCTCACTATTTGGCAAGAGGACTAAGCCTTATATTGGCTACTTAGCGAGAATCAACTCAGTGAGCAACAGATCCCAAGGATGCTGGCTGATGAAGGAGACGAAGTAAACTAGGTAGCCACTATAAGGCTTAGCAGTACAGATACATGTGGGCTCACTATTTGGCAAGAGGACTAAGCCTTATATTGGCTACTTAGCGAGAATCAACTCTGATGTTTGTTACCCTGAGGCAAGGTAAGTTTATTTACATTGTACTTTTCAACCATAAGGAGAGTGAAATGCTTTATAAAATATATAATATACATATATATGCTGTATAGCAGAAAGGTAGGCTATATTTAAATGAAACACTTTTTTTTGTTGTCAAATAATATACAAAATGAAAAACAACTAAACCAGATACGAGTCATAACATATGTGAAGCACTCACTTGTTACTTTTAATATTTGCTGCTGTTAATACTTACACACAAAACTATAATTAGGCTTTTAATGGTATTATTTTACTTGCAGTGAAGTATTTGTCCACATGGTGGTGCTAAAGAGTATTACTTCTAACACTGATTTAGAGTAACCAAATAGTGTTTTAACTTTTAACTGGGGCAAGACAGAGCCTAAAGCATTGTTAAAACATAGAGTATTTCAAATGTATAGTTTTAGAGTATTAATTAGTCCTATAGTCTTTTTTCACCATCATGTTTATATGCATTTATTACATTTGAATGCGTTTCCCATGCCTTTTGCTCCTGCAGGGATTCAATCCGTCATCTCCATCTTCTGTCTCAGAGCTCAGCTGGACTTTTTCTCCTCACATATTCAACGCTGATGAACTCAAACACCCAGAGAGAAGAGAGAAGATCAGATTAAAGGAGGAAGATGCTGAAAACTCACCTGGAAAGGTACATTGCATTCAGACCTCCACACAATGTTTCAGCCTTTTTGAAAACAGGGAGTTTCTTTTGTAAATGTATTAAAAAGAAATAACATTATTAGGATTCACACTTTGCTATGATGCTTGAAAGTTCTCTTGCTCTTCGTAGAGATGTTTCTACCTTGATTTGAATCATACAGGGATTTTCAAACCATGTATTTTTAAGCAATGGTATATTATGGGGTGGAAGAAACGTTCTGCAGTGCTCGGTGAACGGATTGCGATGAGAAACAGATTTCTAAAGGCTATAAAAAAAAACATGTCAGTAGACTTTAATGCGATTTGGTGGATCGAAAAGCAACAGAAAGAAAAACAATGCCAGTAAAAGAGAAAGGAGATCTATTGTTTTTAATAAAAATATTATTTTAAAACTGTTCCAAACAACGCCACAAAGTGCTTTACATGCAGAACAGTTCAGGCGGCAACAAAGGGCAAAGCATGCGGTCAAAATTCCTCAAACCCACCTGTTACGACCCGCCCTCTACTTAGTGGTAGTGGCTCGTGGGGAGACCCGCAACATAAAATCAAACACGCAGCACTTAACGGCGTCCATTTATTTAGACACACAACCGTACTCACATGGGCCAACCGGCAAATCATAAAAATAAAATATACAACAATAGCAGCATTAACACAAAACAAGAGTAAAACAAATAATACATGTCGAGTGAAACAGAGTGGTGTTTCTGAACACTAGATGGCGCACTAAGCCATAAAGACGTGTATCCTCTGGTTCACCTCTCACAGAAGAAGAATCATTTGTTCATTCGTTTGTATCATGTGTTTAATTGATAAAGCTCAGTGTGTCAGATCATTTATTTAGAACAAATAAAGTATTTCTCTTGACTTGTTTGACTGCAACAGGAAAACATGACTTCCCTCTCCTCCTTCTCTTCTATTCAAACCCAGTATTATGTATTCCTCCTTCCATCTTCTCTTTTTTCATCTTATCCTAGGTTTATTAATATTTACAAAATGTTTTCATTCCTCTCAGACACTGAAACCAACTGGCACTGCTGGGTTAAATAGACATAAACAAGGGGTTGTATTGATATTAATATAGTATAAAAACAACACTTGCATTAATGTTAGTCTTACGTCACACATAGTCTTCATTTCCCACTCTTTTTTACATTACTGGTTGTTATCACAATGAACAGTCTTTCAATCCACATTTAACTTGTTCTATTCAACATGATATTCACTTATTCATGCTTTTACTTGCACCACTGTGTCACTAGTATTTAGTTCCTTATGTATTGTTATTATGTATTAAGTATATTGTGTGTTGCATTGTTTGAGGAGCCGGGACTTCATACTCTCATTGCAAACAACTACAGTGTAACTATTGTGCCTTTCACTCTTTGAATCTTTACTAAAAAAGGACCTCTGTTTTGACATAGTGCTGTTGTGGTGGGTTGTGATGATAGGAGAGCCCTCTGTTGTTCAAAATTGACACTAAACATCTGAAAAAATGTGTAATGATTTGAAAAAAATCCATAGATTATGAAAAAAGTCCGATTTTTTTGACTATACATTTTCTATTTGTATTTAATGTATTTTTTTTACTCTTAAATAGAACAACTGTCATAAAATACAATCTCTCCCATGATAAATACATATTTCTCAATTTATTATTTTATTCTATTCTTGTGTGTTTATTTTTGGTATTATTACAAAAATAAAAAATGTAATACCGTTTTTTATTCTCCATCAGTGGAATAGTTGTGTGTGTCGGCAGGTGGAGCTCCATGCTCCTTAGTCAAACCTCAAG
>NC_136906.1:79328428-79353428 GCF_949606895.1 Notothenia rossii | reverse complement strand
CCCCCTGCAGTCAAACGCTTGTGTGATTTCACTTTTTGATAATTATCATTTGTGTCCGTGTTTTTAGAGCTACAGACTCAGACTCATCGTGGTATAATCATGATTAATCGTATGTTTAAAACTCTTAAAATAACCTATATATTGTGAGAGATAAACAAATACAGATGTGGGGTTGAAGTTAAGAATACATTTCAAACTGAAGAGAAATCTGAGTTTCTTTTAACGTTATTATAACAGGATTTCTGATTTATTGGAATGAAGTCAGACAATTTTCCAATTATTAACTAAAGCATAAATACTATCATAATGTGAGCATTACATGTTCCTACTGTGTTTATGTTTGTTTAGGATCCCCATTAACTTTTGCTCTTGACAAAAGCTACTCTTCCTGGGGTCAGACACTTAAAACAATACAATAATACTCAACACAACAACATTCAAGACATAAGTCCTGACATCATCACCAACATCATGAACGATCTCATCCACTTTCAACATCAAACTCAGCCAAGGATGAGTGCACAAGACCCCCACCAGTACAAAGCATGAGATACAATTCAATTAGGGTTCACAGCTCACAAGGGGTACATGCTCATTAGTAGATCGCCCTTCAATCTCTTCTTGAAAGAGATATACATACTGATATACACCTGAACATCAGCAGGAGAGGACTCTTTAAAGTAGAGATACTAAATACTGATATACACCTGAACATCAGCAGGAGAGGACTCTTTAAAGTAGAGACACTACATACTGATATACACCTGAATATCAGCAGGAGAGGACTCTTTAAAGTAGAGACACTACATACTGATATACACCTGAACATCAGCAGGAGAGGACTCTTTAAAGTAGAGACACTACATACTGATATACACCTGAACATCAGCAGGAGAGGACTCTTTAAAGTAGAGACACTACATACTGATATACACCTGAACACCAGCAGGAGAGGACTCTTTAAAGTAGAGACACTACATACTGATATACACCTGAACATCAGCAGGAGAGAACTCTTTAAAGTAGAGACACTACATACTGATATACACCTGAACATCAGCAGGAGAGGACTCTTTAAAGTAGAGACACTACATACTGATATACACCTGAACATCAGCAGGAGAGGACTCTTTAAAGTAGAGACACTACATACTGACATACACCTGAACATCAGCAGGAGAGGACTCTTGAAAGTAGAGACACTACATACTGATATACACCTGAACATCAGCAGGAGAGGACTCTTGAAAGTAGAGACACTACATACTGATATACACCTGAACATCAGCAGGAGAGGACTCTTTAAAGAGGCTCTGGACTCTATGTCAGCAAGGTAGTTTGGCAATGAGTTCCATTATAGCTCTATAAGTCACAGAAGAGTTCAGAAGATGTGTCCTGGGTTTAGGTGCACATTATGCCCGTAGATGGCCTGATGCAGCTTGTCTAGTCTTATGGTCATGCTCGTCTCTTGTGTAAACTATTTGATCATAAAATACAGTGTTTTTTTGCTAAATTGGACTTTGCTGAGAAAAGTGATAACACCAGATTGCAGACGTTTCTCAACCGGAAGCCATGATAGCTTTCTATGCATAACTCCAATATGAGTGCGCTTCGAACAGTGGAGAGCGAGTCAGCCTTGTTTTGAGCTATTTGTAATGTGTTTTTTCTGCTGATGACCATGTGACCGGACAGTACTCAAGATGTGACAAAACCAGAGACTGGATGACTTGTTTCAAAGTGGTTGGTGTTGACTCTACCCACTATCTCACACTCCTGTGCAACTTCAGGAAACACAATGCCTCTCCTCTGTTTTCAGCTCATCTAAAGAACGAGTCATGTGGTGGAATTTAACCAAAAGAAACCATCAAATAATTATAACATGGTGGGGAAACCTTCCTGTTAATCTGAAATGAAGAAACGTGGAATAAGACAGTCTTTTTAAGGAGTTTATTCTTGCAAGAAGTGTCGAGCAGTCTGCAGCGAAGTACAACAATCAGGAGATCTGTATGGGTCTTATATTCACGTTTTCAGAAAGAGAGTAGAAAAGAGGGGTTAAGATTAGGGATGTCCCGATCACCTTTTTTTGCTCCCGATCCGATCATTTGATTTTGACAATTTGCCGATACCGATTTTTCCCGATCCGATCTTTATGCAATGCATTAAGAGAAAAAAAATAAAAAAAGCATTCAAGTTGTCCCTTAAGGTTATTTTTTTATTTAAATTGGATATTCTATCCAACATGGATATAGCTTCTTTCTTTCACAGCAGCATTGGATCAGTTCAGTTGCGCAGCATTGGATCAAAACAAAATAAAGCTTTCAGTACTCGTTAGCTTACTGCTACAATTAGACACTGCGCCCACTCTGTTGCCAGATTTGAGAGAAATAAGCAACCAGGTCTATGAAAACAAGCCCCAAAGAAGCAACACATACATGATGTTGTGTAATTCGAAACCAAAACTAAGGCCTCAGGATGACTTTAAGACTTGAACATGGTCATTTTTGTTTTGTAACATTGAATAAAAAAAATAAATAAATAATAATTACAACAAAAAAAAAAAAATCCCGATCCCCGATTTTTTTCTCCCGATTCCGATCTTTTGAAAATCACGTGATCGGCTCCGATCCCCGATCACGTGATCAGATCGGGACATCTCTAGTTAAGATAGACAAGAAAACATACATATAGGATTATTTTGAACACAGCAACAGGAGAGCCATCATGTCGACATTCCTTAAAAGGAGAAGGACACCAACCTTACAAAAATAAAAAGATCAAACATTGTTCACGACTCATAGGTTAGGACATATCTACTGCTACCCGTCAACTAGGGGTGGGAATCACCAGGCTCCCCACGATACGATACTATCGCGATACTTAAGCCACGATACAATATATTGCGATATTGCAAATCACATGGCTCATATCCATGTCCGTCTTCCCTTCCTGGTTAAAAAATGTATTTGCAATATGAATAGTAAATAACCCAATTTGTGTTATTTGAACCTGAAAAGGAGATGGCATTGTTTTTGTTACTTTCATTGCAATTGTAGACATGTCTTAACGTAACTTCCTGTTTTATATACGACCATCTTTCGGAGGTATACGCTACTGTTTATATAAAAAAAAAAATGATATAATAAAATATCGATACTTGGCATCCGTGTATCGATACAATATCGCCACACAAAGTATTGCAATACTATGCTGTATCGATTATTTCCCCCCCCCCTACTGTCAACCATTGTATTAGAAATAGCTTGACAAGAAGAACACGTGGTGAACTTTCAATGCTCCTCAGAATGATTACTTTTCCAATGACAGTAAATAACATTTGTCATGGATCAGGTGTGCTGTTACAGAAAGGACGTGTCCAGGACGTGTCCAGGACGTGTCCAGGACGTGTCCAGTGGTCTCGAGTCACGTACGATACATGCAGATTTGGCCTTTTCTCTTCCATTCAATGTAAAATAATCCACGTTCGCATTACGGGAGTAATTGGCAGCTAGTTTAGATTTAGATTTTAGACGAAAATGGTTATTAGTTTTAGTCACATTTTAGTCCTTTTTATCCTTCATAGTTTTAGTCGACGACAACTCAAAACATTTTAGTCCAGTTTTAGTCAAAATGTTTTCTCTCTTTAAACCAATTCAGTTAAATACAGGTATCTGAAATTTTAATCAAGGTGACATTATTGAAATTTGTAAAGAAACATTTCACTCTCTTCACACTTTACTTGTATTAGTGACGTGTGCAGATTCTCAGAATCCCAACTAATTCCACCAATGACAGGGGTGCATTTTGACAGACAAGACGGACAATGGGGGAAAACATCCTGCATTTTGAATGTCCGATAGTCCACCAGTGACACCTTAGTCCTCGTCAACGAAAACAAAATAAACATTTCGTCATAGTTTTTATTTTCAAAAATCTATTTTTAGCTCGTCATCTTCTCGTCTCGTCATGTAAAAAAGGTCGTTGACAAACATTTTTCGTCATAGTTTTCGTTGACGAAATGAACACTGCTTTAACGTTTCCAGATGAATAGGTTCACGTTGACAGCACTTGTCTTTGTGTATGTTCATTTTAGGGTTGATTTAGGCTTAGTATTCATTTCTACAGTGATCTTTAGTGGACAGGTGAGGAATAACACATCTGGGGTAATGGATGTGAATGCAAAGCCAAAACAAGACTATTTAAAATGTTGATGCAGATTGAGGGAGAAAATTGAGAATTTTGAAGAAAGTCAGTGTCATTCAATATTTTTGAAAAGAGAATTAATAAGATGTCCTTCGTCAACAAAGCTCTTAAAACATTATAATTCTTCATGAGAGCGACTGTTTGTCTTTTTGAGACCCGCCTTTATTTTGCATGAGTAGGAGTTGCTTTTTCAAGTGGCGGTTAATTCTTGCATTGAGGCTTAATCTGCTGTTGCTCCCATTGTAAGTTTCCCAGCTGAATGCCTCGAATGTGAAATTTGAAATGTAATTAAAGTACTTCAGTAGAAGGGGAAGAAACAGCTGCAACCACTTAGCCTATCCGAGGAGGAGGAAGAGGAGGAAGAGGAGGAAGAGGAAAACAGTCTTGTTTTGTGTGGACTTGTTCTGTGAGATTTGAGCTTACAAGCTAATGAGAGAAACTCTGCAAGACTGTGTGTGTGTGTGTGTGTGTGTGTGTGTGTGTGTGTGTGTGTGTGTGTGTGTGTGTGTGTGTGTGTGTGTGTGTGTGTGTGTGTGTGTGTGTGTGTGTGTGTGTGTGTGTGTGTGTGTGTGTGTGTGTGTGTGTGTGTGTGTGTGTGTGTGTGTGTGTGTGTGTGTGTGTGTGTGTGTGTGTGTGTGTGTGTGTTTTAATATCCTTTCCATATTCAGACTTGCCATCTTAATCCTACATTTGTTCACACCCAGTGCAAGTGTAGGATCTGTCAGCAGGTATAGAGACCGGCTTGTAACAGACAGTAATTACCATGCACACAGTCTGCGGCTTTCATAATAAAAAAAACTTAAAAATAAAAAACTAAATTAGCTCCTTCTGGTGCAGTGATATATGATGTAAATAAACATGAGTTCTAGCAGGATCAGGGATATGATGCAGCTCTAATTGGAGAAATGTTTGAACCAAAACAGGATGTTTTTCTTTGAAAAATACGGTTTTATCCCACGGTTAAAATAGTGCAACCACTCTCATACTGTATGTTTATAAAACACTGTGCTGTAGAGACTGCACAGTGTTTCATTTTAACTTCAGTTTTATCTGGTGCTCTCACATGTATATATTGTTTTACTACTTGCACGATAATATAGCACTCTGTAAGTATATTGTACCTTATAAAGCATGAGACTGGAGATATTTATTGACAAAACTACGCAGCAGCTTAATGCAGATGACACGAGAAAGTCTTTGAAGTCTTGAGTTACACTTGAAAAAATGCAAGATGCTCAATCTAATATCTTAAAAAGAGGACATTCTGCTGGTGTTCAGGTGTATATCAGTATGTAGTGTCTCTACTTTAAAGAGTCCTCTCCTGCTGATGTTCAGGTGTATATCAGTATGTAGTGTCTCTACTTTAAAGAGTCCTCTCCTGCTGATGTTCAGGTGTATATCAGTATGTAGTGTCTCTACTTTAAAGAGTCCTCTCCTGCTGATGTTCAGGTGTATATCAGTATGTGGTGTCTCTACTTTAAAGAGTCCTCTCCTGCTGATGTTCAGGTGTATATCAGTATGTAGTGTCTCTACTTTAAAGAGTCCTCTCCTGCTGATGTTCAGGTGTATATCAGTATGTAGTGTCTCTACTTTAAAGAGTCCTCTCCTGCTGATGTTCAGGTGTATATCAGTATGTAGTGTCTCTACTTTAAAGAGTCCTCTCCTGCTGATGTTCAGGTGTATATCAGTATTGTAGTGTTTCTACTTTAAAGAGTCCTCTCCTGCTGATGTTCAGGTGTATATCAGTATGTAGTGTCTCTACTTTAAAGAGTCCTCTCCTGCTGATGTTCAGGTGTATATCAGTATGTAGTATCTCTACTTTAAAGAGTCCTCTCCTGCTGATGTTCAGGTGTATATCAGTATGTAGTGTCTCTACTTTAAAGAGTCCTCTCCCGCTGTTGTTCAGGTGTATATCAGTATAGTGTCTCTACTTTAAAGAGTCCTCTCCTGCTGTTGTTCAGGTGTATATCAGTATAGTGTCTCTACTTTAAAGAGTCCTCTCCTGCTGATGTTCAGGTGTATATCGGTATAGTGTCTCTACTTTAAAGAGTCCTCTCCTGCTGATGTTCAGGTGTATATCAGTATGTAGTGTCTCTACTTTAAAGAGTCCTCTCCTGCTGATGTTCAGGTGTATATCAGTATGTAGTGTCTCTACTTTAAAGAGTCCTCTCCTGCTGATGTTCAGGTGTATATCAGTATGTAGTGTCTCTACATGTCTCCACGCTTTAATGTTCAGAAAGCTCTTTATTGTTCTCATACTGCCTGTGCTGCAGCACCTCTGTTCACCCTCTGTCTGAAACCAGAGCCCAGTCTGCTCTGATTGGTTAGCTGGCCCGCTCTGTTGTTATTGGTCAACCTCTTAGAGATGTCCTGCACTTTAGCCATTAAACATCATGTGTGCACAATACAAATAAACCTGTCCCATTTGGAGCTAAAAACACTTCCAGGACCCACTTAGATGTCAGTTTCTGCACGACTAGATTCTAAAATCATCCCCTGCCCATTTTTCTATCCAAGTGAAAAGGCCGACAAATCTGGCAGGCAGAATCTTGCATGATGTCAGCGTCTGTTTTGTAGTTCATCCTGTTCTACAACTGTTTTTTTTTCCGCTTACAGAAGCAATAAACCTGATGTAATCTATTGTAGCTGCAACATGAACCCTGGTGCTTGTTTGCAGTCTGAGTGTTTGCTGTAAACAAGCTCTGGTGTTGTGTCTGACATGTTGTTGAGCAGAGATCACCCTGATTGCAGGAATGAGTCCTAAAACCTCAGCATTTCAGCACTTCTGATTAAATCGCCTCGAAGTCAGTGGATGTGGTTTGTGGTTATGACAAACAACGTCAGTAAATACCCCACTGGTTAATAAAAAAACAGCAGTTGCTAACAAGTGTCTAAATGAGACGACTAAACGTCATCACACCCAACATTAGCCTCCTTTAGCTTAGCGGTGGTGAAGTGAAGTCATGTGACCGTGCTGTAGTTCCTTTATAGCCCAACATTAGCCGCCTTTAGCTTAGCGGTGGTGATGTGAAGTCATGTGACCGTGCTGTAGTTCCTTCATAGCCCAACATTAGCCTCCTTTAGCTTAGCGGTGGTGACGTGAAGTCATGTGACCGTGCTGTAGTTCCTTTATAGCCCAACATTAGCCTCCTTTAGCTTAGCGGTGGTGAAGTGAAGTCATGTGACCGTGCTGTAGTTCCTTTATAGCCCAACATTAGCCACCTTTAGCTTAGCGGTGGTGATGTGAAGTCATGTGACCGTGCTGTAGTTCCTTTATAGCCCAACATTAGCCGCCTTTAGCTTAGCGGTGGTGATGTGAAGTCATGTGACCGTGCTGTAGTTCCTTTATAGCCCAACATTAGCCGCCTTTAGCTTAGCGGTGGTGATGTGAAGTCATGTGACCGTGCTGTAGTTCCTTCATAGCCCAACATTAGCCACCTTTAGCTTAGCGGTGGTGACGTGAAGTCATGTGACCGTGCTGTAGTTTCTTTATAGCCCAACATTAGCCACCTTTAGCTTAGCGGTGGTGACGTGAAGTCATTTGACTGTGCTGTAGTTCCTTTATAGCCCAACATTAGCTTTTTATTTCTGCCAATTGCATTCAGGCCTTTAAAATGATAAAGTCGTGTTAATATGTGGGGATTGACAAAAACATGTAAGGGTCTTAAATGTGTGTTTTTTCGCTACAATCCCAAAACTATTGAAGGGAATCTTGTTGCTCTTTGTTGAGGGATCCCTTGCAAATCTTCCATTTCGGCCCATAAACATACATCATCACTGCACTCACTCACTTTTTCATACAGTATATTAAAGAATCAGCTAATGGTCAGGCAGCTAAAAAACAACAGAGTAGCAAACAAAATGCATTTGTCAAAAGGCAAAACATTTCTCTTTGTGAACCCTTTTCTATAAGGTGTATCGGTTTATAAAAAATCTGTTTAATCCTAATCTTTTGGAACAGCAACGTTTTCATGCAGACACCAGCATGTGTCTCTCCAGTTATGCATACTTGCACATAATCAGATGTTGTTTACATGGGCTCTTACCCTCATTACTTGCCTAATTACGGTATAATCATGTTATTAATGTGCATGTAGCCGGTGCTCGTGTTCGACAGCTTGCAGGTGAGACTGTGCAGAGGGTTGCAAGTGAGGAACCTCCAGTGGATGACTCCCAACAGCACAGATTGTCCCTTTCAGACGTATACGCAGTGTATTTGTGTGTGTGTCAGGACTGAGGGTGTGTGTGAGTTTTCTCAGCAGAACTTGTGGCAGTGTGTGTGCTGCATTCAAATGCTAATGCTCAGTTCCCCTTTCTCCCAGGATTAGCCTTCACTCCTGTTTACCTAGCACCACTACTTCCTGTACAAGGAGTGACACACACACACACACACACACACACACACACACACACACACACACACACACACACACACACACACACACACACACTGATTTAGCCCTTGGAGAGCCTTTGAAGCAGCTTGGTTGGAGTGTGTCTGTGTCCTCAGGCAGGATGGCGGAGGATCTTTTATAAAGTTTCTGTCCAAACATGAGAGGAAACAATTTGTTGGTGTGTTCAATTCTGAAGGGCACCCTGACTCTCTGTGTTTGTGTGTGTTTGTGTGTGTGTGTGTGTGTGTGTGTGTGTGTGTGTGTGTGTGTGTGTGTGTGTGTGTGTGTGTGTGTGTGTGTGTGTGTGTGTGTGTGTGTGTGTGTGTGTGTGTGTGTGTGTGTGTGTGTGTGTGTGTGTGTGTGTGTGTGTGTGTGTGTGTGTGTGTGTGTGTGTGTGTGTGTGTCACTCCTTTTACAGGAAGTAGAGGTGCTAGGTAAACAGGAGTGAAGGCTAATCCTGGGAGATGTGGATGTGTGCCCCTACCTCAGTCTCTTTCCATGAATGAATGTGAATAGTCCTAGTGAGGGATTTGCTGAAACACAGAAACAATTACAAATCACACACTTGAGAGTTTCTTCATTGAAGTGATTGGAAGAAATAAAATCAAACCATGTGTCTCAGCAGATTGTTCGCCCCGGTGCTTCATTAACACTCAACACTGTGTCTGGCTGCAATCACACCCAGCTAACTGACTGTTGCTTTAATTACCATAACCCCATTTCCAGTTCAAGTTCATTTAGACCTTTAAAATCTGTCAAATCAGCCAAATTACGGGAACAATCCATCTAAAAATAGATGTTTTTAAACAGATGTAGTGCTGCTTTATTGACGTAACGCTTGTTGACACATGTGATGCTTGTTGACACATGTGATGCTTGTTGACACATGTGACGCTTGTTAACACATGTGATGCTTGTTGACACATGTGATGCTTGTTGATACATGTGATGCTTGTTGACAAATGTGATGCTTGTTAACACATGTGATGCTTGTTGACACATGTGATGCTTGTTAACACATTTGATGCTTGTTGACGCATTTGATGCTTGTTGACGCATGTGACGCTTGTTGACACATGTGATGCTTGTTAACACATTTGATGCTTGTTGACGCATGTGACGCTTGTTGACACATGTGATGCTTGTTGACACATGTGATGCTTGTTAACACATGTGATGCTTGTTGACACATGTGACGCTTGTTAACACATGTGATGCTTGTTGACACATGTGATGCTTGTTGACACATGTGATGCTTGTTGACGCATGTGACGCTTGTTGACACATGTGATGCTTGTTAACACATGTGATGCTTGTTGACACATGTGACGCTTGTTGACACATGTGATGCTTGTTGACACATGTGATGCTTGTTAACACATGTGATGCTTGTTGACACATGTGACGCTTGTTAACACATGTGATGCTTGTTGACACATGTGATGCTTGTTAACACATGTGATGCTTGTTGACACATGTGACGCTTGTTGACACATGTGATGCTTGTTAACACATGTGATGCTTGTTAACACATGTGATGCTTGTTGACACATGTGATGCTTGTTGACACATGTGATGCTTGTTAACACATGTGATGCTTGTTGACACATGTGATGCTTGTTGACACATGTGATGCTTGTTGACACATGTGATGCTTGTTGACACATGTGATGCTTGTTGACACATGTGACGCTTGTTAACACATGTGATGCTTGTTGACACATGTGACGCTTGTTGACACATGTGACGCTTGTTGACACATGTGACGCTTGTTGACACATGTGATGCTTGTTGACACATGTGATGCTTGTTGACACATGTGATGCTTGTTAACACATGTGATGCTTGTTGACACATGTGATGCTTGTTGACACATGTGACGCTTGTTGAATGTAAATACGTTACATACATGTGAAAGTGCATAAATTGGAAATGGTTGAATGTGAGCTGCTTTGTTTTTGACATTTCTTTTTTTAGTCCCTTCCCTTCAAGAAGCTTCGCCCCGGCTGCCACTGTGAATTTCTCTAAGACTTGGCTGGTAAATAAAGGTTAGATAAATACAAAAGATGAGGTATTCGCAAGGCTGATAAAAAAACTCCCCACCACGCATTTATTTAAATAGACAATGCTTTTTTAAAGATGAATCTTTGAGAGGGACTTTGTGAGAAGTATTTCTGTTGGACAAGACATTTGACTGTTATAAATACTAGTAATTATTAATAACAATAATAATAAGAGAAACTAGAGCTGCAATTATCAGTCATATTATTGATAAGAGGTGTACAAATATGTACCAATCATTTTTGATAACGATGAATGTTTAAACCAATGTAATATGGAACATTTTCCCGACTTTCTGACATTATACAGAGAAATCTATCAATCTAGATCAATATTAAAATAATAATGAGTTGTCATCAAAGATACACTGACTGTCTTGGTTATTAATGATTTAGTTCTCATCTCACTTGTGTCTAAAAACAGACAGATGTTCAACACAAACAGTTATTACTTGTTGTGACTTGCCTGCTCAGTTAGCGTTGACATGAGCAGATTTGGTTTTAAGATAAGATAAAGAGATAGATTAAGAGTTGGCAGCACCGAACTGAAAGAGGCCCTTTTATGCTTTTCCATTTCCTGTAGTGTGTCATTTAGGTTTTTGTATATGGTCAGCAAAGGCTAAAATCCTGTGTTCCCCTCCCAGACACTTCCCCATAGAAATATGAACCTCAAAATCTCCATAATAGATCTGCTTTACAAATAAATGTGGAGACAAATCTTTTTTTCTCAGAGATGGTCCAAAATTATGCAATTTATTTGATTGTAGGCATCAGGCTGCACAACCAGGGGCTAACCATGTATTAACACACACACACACACATATCACGTATTGTACATACAATCACATACATGTAAATATATTTAACAATTACATTATTGCTTTAACAGCTACTTACCTGTGTATCATTTCGATTTGAATTGTATCTTTAGTTGTATTAACCTCGTGTGAACCTGTACTGTACTTTGGCTCTCACTGTGTTGCTGATTAAACTCCTGAATTTCAGGGATTAGTAAAGGTCCATCTTATCTTATCTTATCTTATTGGACAACGTAAAACCCCAAATGCATTGACCTGAGTCTTCCACCGATTGAGGGTATCTGTGAAATGCACCAGAATCCATCTGTATGAGATAAATGCAAACACAGAGAGAGTTCTGATTGTCTCACTCTGTCCTAAATCCCTTTTCAATGTTCAGCACGTGCCAGTGTGAATGATTTAGAAGACTTTTAGAGGGATCATACATTAAAACTGTAACAGCACGCATTGAAAACCCTATACGACCATATTTAATTCTCCTACTGTACGTCCTCTGCGACTGAGTCTCTCTCCATTTCTCCATTTCTGTCTCACTTCCTCTCTCTCTTTTTGTTTATCGAGTCAAAAGATCGATGCTCCAATCTGTGTGCTCGCCTCGTGTATCACAACGCCCAATCGCACGCTCACAATACCCTAGACCGCACATTTAGCCACACACTCACACACAATACATGCACACATGGAATTATTCATTTCCCCGTCATAAGAAATGCAGTTATTGTTCCTTCCCTCTCCCTATCAGGAGGTATTCACATGGACAAGAGGAGAGGGAAATGAGTTTTCAGAGCGCCTATAACCAGCTCCCAGGGAGGGAATCATAATAATAATGTTTTATATGAGCCTCTCCGTTCAGCAGGCCCCACGTGTTGGCTAACTAAACTGGCCTCGGGCAAGTAGGGTCTAACGCAGGGGTGCCCAACCTTTTTTGAATCGAGAGCTACTTTTAAAGTTGCCAGTCTGCCGGGATCTACCAGTCCAAATAGAGAGGCGTAGCCATTACTGACAGCCTACTACCAGGTAAATACACACTTCTACTTTTATAAAACTGACCTTTGTACGATTACTACTTCATAAAATACTGCAGATCCTTTATCTTACCTTTTTCTAATCTACACACATACAAGTATTTAACTGAAGCTACACAACAGTGTTGTTGAGACAGAGTTGGAGTTTATTCACACGTCACAAACTACAGTGGGTAATGTTTTCTAGAAACGTTGAACAGTGCTGCCACATATAACACAGGGAAAAAAGAAAAGACTTGTCATTATATAAATAGTGTTGCTACAAAAGTATACATTAGGCTTACTAATAAGACAACTCAGATCTGAAGCTACACAGGAATCTGCTGCCAAAGTGCAATAAAAGACAACACTAATAGAATCAAACCCTTTTTTTGTTGCACTTTAGTCGAGTATAAAAAGAAATGCCTTTAAAATAGGATGCAAGCAACACGAGTTTCTTAACCTGAATTGATAATAGACTATAATCAATTTAAACAGATCTTAATGTTTGCATTCTTATACCATTTTGTGCAATAATTATAATGAATAAGTTCAAACAAACTCAAACTTACAGCTGATTAATAACGGTATTTACCTTGAGTTTTTATTATATCAAAAACCTGTTGAAATGCTACTGTTATTTTTACTGTCCCCAAAAGCGCGTGGGCAGCCTCCAGGATGCTTCTTTCACAACTTTAAAGTTTTTGAAAGACTTCATGTGTTTCTCAAGAACGTGACTGACACGATAAGATGCTATGGTAGCAGCCTTGCTCTTGTTGTTGGGCCTGGTGAAAATGGACTGCTGTGCATTTAGCTGTCCTTTCAGGCCCCTCCCCTTTTGGGAGCGTAGGGCAGAATCAGGAGGGAATTCCGTCTCGTAGCGTTTGTGCACTGTTTTGAAATGCCGCTCCTAAATGACCCTTCTTCGATAAAGCCACGCTCGCATTGCAGATGAGACAGATGGACTTTGAAATTGGAATAGATACAAAAATAATCATCCTCCCACTCGGAGTGAAAATTATATATTTTGGGCTTTTTTGCTTCTGCCATAATTTCGGTCTTGTGTGTGTGCGGACTGTCACTCCTGTTGTCACGGACAACGTCAGCGAACTACTGCCCACCAGCCACGCCCCGACACATG
Source organism: Notothenia rossii (assembly GCF_949606895.1). Lineage (NCBI taxonomy): Eukaryota > Metazoa > Chordata > Actinopteri > Perciformes > Nototheniidae > Notothenia > Notothenia rossii. The sequence continues at coordinate 79,339,811 of NC_136906.1, read as the reverse complement.
GGGTCACGCCAATCACAAAGCTTTGATGCGTTCAAGTGCATTATTCTGGCACAGGAAGATTATGTTATAGGACATTAACGATAAAACAGAATATTGTTGTTCTATTTTTAGACACATCTCGCGATCGACTGGGAATCTCCGATCGACTGGTTGGGCACCCCTGTTCTAACGGGAGGCGTGTGGCGCAGTGTTTAGATCACCTCTGATCTAAACACTGCGCCAGTCATTCATAAAAAAAAAAATCCAGCTCCGTTAAAATAGACAAAACAGTTTTTGATCCCTCCTCCCTTGGCCTCCCTGCCACTTAATTCAAGAGTTTATTTGATTGACAGATAAAAGCGACCTATCGCTTTCCAGTCTGTTAACCCAGAATGCAAAGCGATACAAAATCAGTCAAGTGCCGGGAAATCTCCAATTAAAGTCCTTATCTTGCGTAATTTACTGTAGCTGAAAGATCATAGAACTGTTTCAAAATGCATTCACTTGTTGGGTCTTATTCCAGTAACACGTGATATAGATCGAATATCGTTTCCTATTTGCTGTAAATCACTTGTTAATATCGGGAATATGGGTCAAATTCAGAGGTATCCAGAAAAGTCTGGATTCAAACTTGCCGCTGCTTGGTGCTGTGTCGTGACGTCACGTGTGGTTCCGCGAATCCTGGTGAGTTCAGCCCGTCCCAGCATCACACAGTGTAGCATTGCTGGTATAGCCGCATGTCAACTTTGTGTATCAGTGTTTATCTCCGAGTTTGTCTTGTTTTTTCCGGATCATGGTGAAGAGGTGTGTCGTTGGCGGGTGTAGCAACACCAATCGGGATGGTTTTACCGTTCATTTGTTCCCGAAAGAGAAGGTTTTACGGGAGAAATGGGAGCGATTTGTGCGGAACACAAGAAAAAATTGGCAGTGCGCCAGTGAAACCAGCGTTATTTGTGGGGCACATTTTGTTGTCCCTGATGATTTTGAATGATTTTTAATTGTTCTGTCAAATTGTGCCAAATACCCGCGCTATTAGCTTTTTCTGATGCGTAAACATCAACAATATTTGACGCCATTTTTCGTTGTGAACTCTCGCTGGCTGCGCGCATTGGCTGTCGATCCGGACGGCAGCAGGGAGCCAGACAGCGGCAGCCGGGAACCACACGTGACGTCACGAAATGGCCTGCTTCCAGAAGCAAAGTTTTTTTATTGGACCTAATATTTTTCCTTTTTTTACATATTATTCAGTATGAAATAAAGAAACATACATTGACTATCTGTTGCATACACCCCCCAGAAATCAACTGCCAAAAAAAGTTTTTAATGTAAGATAAGGACTTTAAGTTAAAGAGACAAACAAGAAAATGAGTGCGGGAACGAGCAAGAAGCTAAAGACATACCACTTCCACCCAGAATGGGAGGAAGAATATTTTTGTTGTGATGTCACATTCAAAGGTTATTTGCCTTATTTGTAAAGCAAGCGTCGCTCTGCCAAAGAAAGGTAACGTGGAGAGGCATTATCGGAGTGTTCACAAGGCATATGACAGCGACTTCCCTCCGAGTAGCGAGTTGAGAAAGAGAAAGGTCATGTATTATTGCTACAAAAACATTATTTCACAGTCTTAGTGTCCCCAACTCGTTTCTAACATGCAAAAAGACAAAGAAATGCGTCTATGGTCGGTGTATTTTCGACCTTTCCAATCCAGACGAGATCTCTCTCTCCCCCGTCTGTGTGCGAGGGGGCGGGGCAGTTTACACACACTCGGCTGCTACATGCAGCAACACAGCGGGGAGAAGCGCTCCAAGGTGTGGTTAAATGTTACCCGTCTTGACGTGGACAATGCTCCTTGCCAAGAGTGTTTAGCATGTAAGGGCGGTAACACGAGCAATTTGTCTAAACATTTAGCAAAGTGCTCCACATTCAGACGGAGGAATGCACCGGGTTAGACTGTCTTTCTAGCAGCTCTGTAGCCTCATCCACGAGTAACGTTTCCACGTCAGCAACACACGGAGTTATACAAACATGGGTTAATGATTAGAGGTAACTGAGTTATTTATTTTGTTAAAGTTTCAGCTATTCTGTTTACAGTTCTGTCATCAGATTATTTAATACGATTTGTTAAAACATTGTTTCTTTTGATGTGAAATATTATTTATTTAATTCAAATAAAAAGCAATGTTAATTGTGTTCACAATTTGTTAAGTTAATTTAATAATATATGTATTTTTGAATCAAGTATTCATCTTTATTGTCTTCATTGTTAGTTTCCACATGCCTAAAACAACCTCAAGCTAAATCTAAAAGTTGATGGCTAAATAAGAGCCTTTGAGAAATTGTGCAAGGCAGTAATAGTCCGAATAGTCCATTAATCATTTCATTAATCGATAGATTCATCAAATTAGTCATTTGTTGCAGGCAGCCCTATTGTAGTTATCCCATGTATAAATAAAACGTGTTATTCAGCAACCCTTGCAATTTGGGATTTTATTTTTGGTTGGTAGACCTCGGTGAGCTGGTCATTTCAAAAGTAGCTCACCATCCAAAAAAGTGTGGGCACCCCTGGGATAGAGCCTTGGTGTTCGGATCAGGGGGTCACAGGTTCAAACCCCACTGCAGTCAGCATGTCGTTGTGTCCCTGAGACACTTCACCCCAAATTGCTCCTGTGGGGATTGCCCACAGTATTGAGTATGTATGTCACTTTGGATAAAACAAAGTGACGTGTGATGTAATATTTGTGAAATTCTCGAGGGAAATGAAGCTGTTTCACAACAGGGACACTGGCATGCATTCCAAAAGCCACCTGCAAGCGTGAGTGAACTGTAAGTTATCTGCAAGTTAGCTGTAAGCCAGCTGTTATCTGCAATTTATCTGCAAGCGACCTGCAAGTTAGCCGTAAATGAGCTACTAGTTAGCTGTAAGTGATCTGCAAGTTAGCTGCAAGTGAGCTGTAAGTTATCTGCAAGCCACCTGCAAGTTAGCTGTAAGTTATCTGCTAGTTATCTGCAAGTTATCTGCAAGCCACCTGTAAGTTAGCTGTAAGTTATCTGCTAGTTATCTGCAAGTTATCTGCAAGCCACCTGCAAGTTAGCTGTAAGTTATCTGCAAGCCACCTGCAAGTTAGATGTAAATGAGCTGCTAGTTAGCTGTAAGTGATCTGCATGTTATCTGCAAGTGAGCTGTAAGTTATCTGCAAGTGAGCTGCAAGTGAGCTGTAAGTTATCTGCAAGCCACCTGCAAGTTAGCTGTAAGTTATCTGCTAGTTATCTGCAAGTTATCTGCAAGCCACCTGCAAGTTAGCTGAAGTTATCTGCTAGTTATCTGCAAGTTATCTGCAAGCCACCTGCAAGATAGCTGTAAGTTAGCTGTAAATGAGCTGCTAGTTAGCTGTAAGTGATCTGCAAGTTATCTGCAAGTTATCTGCAAGCCACCTGCAAGTTAGCTGTAAGTGATCTGCAAGTTATCTGCAAGTTATCTGCAAGCCACCTGCAAGTTAGCTGTAAGTTATCTGCAAGCCACCTGCAAGTTAGCTGTAAATGAGCTGCCAGTTAGCTGTAAGTGATCTGCATGTTATCTGCAAGTGAGCTGTAAGTTATCTGCAAGTGAGCTGCAAGTGAGCTGTAAGTTATCTGCAAGTTAGCTGCAAGTGAGCTGTAAGTTATCTGCAAGTCACCTGCAAGTTAGCTGTAAGTTATCTGCTAGTTATCTGCAAGTTATCTGCAAGCCACCTGCAAGTTAGCTGAAGTTATCTGCTAGTTATCTGCAAGTTATCTGCAAGCCACCTGCAAGTTAGCTGTAAGTTATCTGCAAGTGAGCTGCAAGTGAGCTGTAAGTTATCTGCAAGTTAGCTGCAAGTGAGCTGTAAGTTATCTGCAAGTTAGCTGCAAGTGAGCTGTAAGTTATCTGCAAGCCACCTGCAAGTTAGCTGTAAGTTATCTGCATGTTATCTGCAAGTGAGCTGTAAGTTATCTGCAAGTGAGCTGCAAGTGAGCTGTAAGTTATCTGCAAGTGAGCTGCAAGTGAGCTGTAAGTTATCTGCAAGTTAGCTGCAAGTGAGCTGTAAGTTATCTGCAAGCCACCTGTAAGTTAGCTGTAAGTTATCTGCTAGTTATCTGCAAGTTATCTGCAAGCCACCTGCAAGATAGCTGTAAGTTATCTGCAAGCCACCTGCAAGTTAGCTGTAAATGAGCTGCTAGTTAGCTGTAAGTGATCTGCATGTTATCTGCAAGTGAGCTGCAAGTGAGCTGTAAGTTATCTGCAAGTGAGCTGCAAGCCAGCTGCTAGTTATCTGCAATTTATCTGCAAGCGACCTGCAAGTTAGCCGTAAATGAGCTACTAGTTAGCTGTAAGTGATCTGCAAGTTAGCTGCAAGTGAGCTGTAAGTTATCTGCAAGCCACCTGCAAGTTAGCTGTAAGTTATCTGCTAGTTATCTGCAAGTTATCTGCAAGCCACCTGTAAGTTAGCTGTAAGTTATCTGCTAGTTATCTGCAAGTTATCTGCAAGCCACCTGCAAGTTAGCTGTAAGTTATCTGCAAGCCACCTGCAAGTTAGCTGTAAATGAGCTGCTAGTTAGCTGTAAGTGATCTGCATGTTATCTGCAAGTGAGCTGTAAGTTATCTGCAAGTGAGCTGCAAGTGAGCTGTAAGTTATCTGCAAGCCACCTGCAAGTTAGCTGTAAGTTATCTGCTAGTTATCTGCAAGTTATCTGCAAGCCACCTGCAAGTTAGCTGAAGTTATCTGCTAGTTATCTGCAAGTTATCTGCAAGCCACCTGCAAGATAGCTGTAAGTTAGCTGTAAATGAGCTGCTAGTTAGCTGTAAGTGATCTGCAAGTTATCTGCAAGTTATCTGCAAGCCACCTGCAAGTTAGCTGTAAGTGATCTGCAAGTTATCTGCAAGTTATCTGCAAGCCACCTGCAAGTTAGCTGTAAGTTATCTGCAAGCCACCTGCAAGTTAGCTGTAAATGAGCTGCTAGTTAGCTGTAAGTGATCTGCATGTTATCTGCAAGTGAGCTGTAAGTTATCTGCAAGTGAGCTGCAAGTGAGCTGTAAGTTATCTGCAAGTTAGCTGCAAGTGAGCTGTAAGTTATCTGCTAGTTATCTGCAAGTTATCTGCAAGCCACCTGCAAGTTAGCTGAAGTTATCTGCTAGTTATCTGCAAGTTATCTGCAAGCCACCTGCAAGTTAGCTGTAAGTTATCTGCAAGTGAGCTGCAAGTGAGCTGTAAGTTATCTGCAAGTTAGCTGCAAGTGAGCTGTAAGTTATCTGCAAGTTAGCTGCAAGTGAGCTGTAAGTTATCTGCAAGTGAGCTGCAAGTGAGCTGTAAGTTATCTGCAAGTTAGCTGCAAGTGAGCTGTAAGTTATCTGCAAGCCACCTGTAAGTTAGCTGTAAGTTATCTGCTAGTTATCTGCAAGTGAGCTGTAAGTTATCTGCAAGCCACCTGCAAGATAGCTGTAAGTTATCTGCAAGCCACCTGCAAGTTAGCTGTAAATGAGCTGCTAGTTAGCTGTAAGTGATCTGCATGTTATCTGCAAGTGAGCTGCAAGTGAGCTGTAAGTTATCTGCAAGTGAGCTGTAAGTTATCTGCAAGTTAGCTGCAAGTGAGCTGTAAGTTATCTGCAAGCCACCTGCAAGTTAGCTGTTAGTGATCTACAAGCCACCTGCAAGTTAGCTGTAAATGAGCTGCTAGTTAGCTGTAAGTGATCTGCATGTTATCTGCAAGTTAGCTGCAAGCCGGCTGTAAGTTAGCTGTAAGTTAGCTGTAAGTTATCTACAAGCCACCTGCAAGTTAGCTGTAAATGAGCTGCTAGTTAGCTGTAAGTGATCTGCATGTTATCTGCAAGTTAGCTGCAAGCCGGCTGTAAGTTATCTGCAAGTGAGCTGTAAGTGAGTTGAAAGTTATCTGTAAGTGAGCTGCAAGTTAGCTTCAAGTCACCTGCAAGCCACCTGCAAGCCAGCTGCAAGTTATCTGCAAGTTATTTGCAAGTTATCTGCAAGTTAGATGCAAGTTATTCGCAAGTTAGCTGCAAGTTAGCTGCAAGTTAGCTGCAAGCATCCTTTCAGTAGCCTATTACTATTTTCAGAACAGTGGTTTTGAGAAATTTCAATGCAACACTTGAGGCTTTAAATCTGTAGTCCACAACCCAATGGATGACATTGTGATGATACTCCACTTCCTATAAAGAGTCTAAGATAAAAAAAACAACTATTTAGAATATATATCCAACCTTCAAACAGAACAAACTGTAGGATATAGCTGGGTTTTATTAAGCATTGCTTTTCCAGTTTCTAAATATTGAAAAAAGACCTTTGAAAGACATTTGAGTCACATGTTTGCCAGCTGAATCAAATTGTGTACAGGATATCCAACCTTCATTTTACTGGAATAGATTTGTATTTCCAAGTATTTTGACTCCTTCCTTTACCAGGATTGTTTCAAGGTAACTTACTAAATGTCCACAAATGGAGTATTGAATGTGAAGGTGTATGAACGAGGCTTTGAGTTTCCAGACAGCAGGGAAATGTTGTGATGGTAGAGAAGAGCTGATTGAGGAGATAACGGATAATTGATTGAAGAAGTTTTAGATTTAGATTCCTGTGATTTCTTTTTCACTCCTATGTGGCGTTTCCTCTAAAATAACTTGCTGTGATATTACACACAGGCAATTTGCAATCAACAGTGCCGTTCCAGTGTTCCTCACAAAATCACAAGAAAGTGTGTTTTGCATTTTCCCATGATTCATAAAAAACCCCAGCAAGAATCAGCATGAACAAGTTTTTTAAGTTAAGGAAGCGGCATAATCAAGAGTCTTTGACTTCCAAATGATCTCAGGTATGCTGTGTGTGGGTGCCTGGGCGTCTTACACACACACACACACACACACACACACACACACACACACACACACACACACACGCACACGCACACGCACACACACACACACACACACACACACACACACTGACTGAAGACTGAAAGCAGCGTCAATAAATCTAAACTGGACGTGTGTTGAAATTATAGTCACACACACACACACACACACACACACACACACACACACACACACACACACACACACACACACACACACACTCACACTATCAGTGTTTGGGTTAATAATGAGTGTGATGTGATTTTTCACTGCAGCCTCTCTCATGCCATGTTAAACAAACGAGTGACAAAAGCAACATGACAGGCGAGTGTTGCCGAAGCCCTCGTTGATGTTTAGTTGAAAACCCAAAATGTGAAGGGAAACTAGTAGAGGAAAGGGGAAATGGTGACATAAAAACACCAACATTGTTTGGTGCCACTGGGTTATTTGAGCACTTCTGTGCGGGTAATGTTAACGTCTGAATTAGGTGGAGTTAGGGCTAGTTGGTGGAAGTAGCTAAAGTTAGTTAATGTTGGGAAAATAGTGAATGTCCTCTACCAACATGAGAGTACCATAATAACAAAGGTATCAACTGTAGCTGTGAACATGACAGGATGTGTGATTACCTAGAAGAGCATCAGGACTGTTTGAGGCATATGATAGCTATGTGATTAACATGATGATTCAGCCTCTATGGAGAGAGACATATGACAAGCATGATCATTTCTGACGTGGAGCTAATCTGAAGTAAACATTGAATACTGCTTTCTATTCCTCCATCTTGGGACTGTGTCCCTCTCTTGGATATCAGCATGTGAAGGACACTGTTCAGGAACTAGTTGATGCTCTGTATGTGATGACTCCTTCCATTCTGGAGAGGATCACAGATACATGGATCCTGAGATTCAAGCTCAAGCCGGGGACCAGTTGCTAATACTAGAGTAGGTCCTTTGTCCACATGGCGTCTTTTTCTGAATGCCAGTGTCTTTTCCAATCATTCCTCATTAGCAAAAAGCACACGCAGTCGCATTCGGACACCTTGAGAAAAGGTGCTGCTCCTAGCGTCCTTTTTTCTTAAAGGTCCCATGTCATGGCCATTTCCACTGATCATAATTCCATTGTTGAGGTATACTAAAATAGAAAAATACTGTGCAATTTTCCAAACTCACATTGGTTTCTCATACAGCATCTCTGTAGTATTCACTTTCTCCACTAAACGGCTCGCTGCAGCTCCCCCCCCCCCCCCTGTGAGCCCAGTGCGCTCTGATTGGTCGGTACGAATCGCGCTGAGCTCCGTGGAGGTGTGATTTCCTTGTTTAGCGATACACAGCCAAACACAGCCAAACTCACCCTGAGCACACACAAAGTCACAGCCGAAGTAAAAACAATAAGTGTGGCTTAATATTGAGTAAGAGAAAGGTTGATAAACGCAGAGAGAATGGGTCTGCAGAGAGAATGGGTCTGCAGAGAGAATTTTGCCGCGATCCCAACTGTCTGTTATCAGCCTGCAGCCAGGGAGGAGAGATCAGCAGAGCTGCCTGCACTGAGTGTGTGTGTGTGGATTGGGCAATTTGGACCAATCAGCGGGGGCTTAACGTAACGGCTCCGCGGATTGGCCCATTTAGTTCCGGACCCGGAAGAATCAAATTGACGATGACGTTTCACCAACGAGGTGTTTTGGGGAGGTATTTTCTGTGTTAGAGTTTTACTCGCTACAGGGTGTACTTTGAGGGTTTTGACTCTGCAGACCGTTTACATGCATAAAAACCTTCATATCACACAAGGGGACGGGTAATAACCAGAAAAGCATGACATGGGACCTTTAAGAGCTTTTGTTTTTGTGAATCTTGAGCTTATAGGTTACGTATTTTCAGAAAAGTGCAGGTGACGTTATCGTAGAGATTGGAGAAGAAGCTCAATTTTGATGGAGCAGATTGTGTTTCTGCCAGTGAGTGTTGTGCTAATATCGCCCTACCCAAATGGCTGTACTCAGAGGGGAAGCTCATTTATTGAAAGTGTGAGGGCAAGCATCTTTCAGTTGGTATAAAAAGAAATAACTAACAAATATGAAGTCGCCCAAATAGATAGAGAAAGAGCAAGAAATCGTCTTTCTTAAAAGCACTGATACGTTTTAAGCTCGCAGTGTTAGGAACCTTGACAGACACTTGGACTCAAACGCACGACTCAAAAGAAAGTTTGTTGTTCAAAAGGTCTTTGCTTTGGATAAGTATAAAGTTCAAACAACAAATCACTCCTGAGAGGCAAAACGTAGCAAAGCAGACTACAAACTAAATAAACTTGACTATAATCACAAAGTACAAAATCTCTAGGCGTGACGAGCTGGCTCTCTTAATGGCACAAGACGAACTGGCACAGGACAAAGGGAGACAGGACTATTTATACATGAGGTAAGGGGGAACAGGTGGAAACAATCAGGGGCGGGGCAGACGCTGACGGGAAAACACACAAAGGGAGGAAGTAAGGGGACCTGAAATGAGAGACAAGAGTTAAGTACAAAATAAAACAGGAAGTGCAATGACAGGACTAGACAGGTGAACAAAAAGACTTGACTAAACGCAAATCTAACCTGGGCTATGAACTAAACGTGAAACAATAACCTGATTAACAAGACATGAATAATTTAGCAGACATGACGGGATGTCCACAATCCAAAGCCACATGTATGCTAAAGGATTTAAGAGAGAGACCTTTTTCTGCAGCCATCAGTTTATCACCGAGTTTTGGTACTATTCGTGCTTCTCTAACACGTTAGCGTCGTTCAGCCTTAATCCTGTATACCTCAGGGTCTTAATTTACACCTGCTAGCCACTCAGAGGAAAGTGTTGCTATTAGCCACGGTGAGTTGTAACACTATTACACTCACAATATGCTTGTTTTGGTAAAAAAAAAAAACTGATTTTGAAATGAAATATATCCAGTATTTGGCAAGTTTCAGGCTCTCTGATGTCCTGATTTTATTCCAGGAACCTGGTTGGTTTTATAAATGTCAACAGGGAGAGATGAAAGGATAGTGTGTGTGTGGGAGGTAAAAGAGAGTGTGTGAATGGGGCTGTCATGTTCTCCAACTCCATTCCTGTGTGTGTGTGTGTGTGTGTGTGTGTGTGTGTGTGTGTGTGTGTGTGTGTGTGTGTGTGTGTGTGTGTGTGTGTGTGTGTGTGTGTGTGTGTGTGTGTGTGTGTGTGTGTGTGTGTGTGTGTGTGTGTGTGTGTGTGTGTGTGTGTGTGTGTGTGTGTGTGTGTGTGTGTGTGTGTGTGTGTGTGTGTGTGTGTGTGTGTGCTGGTGCGAAAATTGTAATTCTCACCTTGATGCATGTTGGATTGAGCCATCAATCTAGTTTATGGAGAACGCAGGGTAAAGTGAGGATAAAGGGAGCAAGGGAGAAAGATAACAGAGGATGGGAGGAAGGGAGGAAAAGGGCACAAAAGGAAAATATGGAATAAAGGGGGAGATAAAGGGGGAGAAATGAGAGACAGGGAGGATAGAAAAAGTGAGAACGAGATGAGAATGGAGCAGAGTACTCGAATGTGATGCAACAAGGAAATAGATGGAGAGAATCGGGGGGAGGAAAGGGGGGAGGAAAGGGGGGAGGAAGAGGCATTACACCCTCACACACAACCAGAGGAACAGCAGTGAGGCGACCGGGAGCAAATGGAGTGTTTGAAAGCAGACAGAGAACAAGCTGGTTTCTCCGTCGACAGTGAAACCGTCCGCTCAGAGCCAGTTACCGTTAGCACCAATGCTACCTCTGTCCCTGCTTTATACGGGACGACCTTTATTCATTACCGCTACTAGTTCCCAGGGCCTGTACAAAAGACCACTGCTTCTTTTGTTTCTGTAAATATCTTTATTTATTTATTCAATGTTTCATTTAATTATTTATTTGATGATTTGATTGCACATTATTAACACATTGATTATTTCAACTTTTATTGCACATTTGACTTCTTCTGTATATATAAGGGACGGGTGGCGCAGTGGTCTGTGCGCAGGGCCGGCCCAACCCATTAAGCGACATAAGCGGCCGCTTAGGGCCCCGCAGCCACTGAGGGGCCCCCTAGCAAAAACATTTTTTTTTTTTTAATTTTTTTTTTTTTTAATCTCAGTACACCGTTGCTCTACTCTAAAGTCGCATCTAAAACGCGATCTGATCTAGCTGTGAATATTTTGTTATTTTTGATTGTTATATTCAATCCAGTGTTCGAAATGGGGGGGAGCCAAGGTCACAGGTCCAATACTTGGTCACAGTATGCACTTTAACCTCATAGTCCTTGTTTCATTTCAAATCTAATGTGCTGGAGTACAGACTCAGAGCCACAACAACAAAACATATGTCACTGAGGACTGAGGAGTTTCTATATTTCTGTTCACTGAGTTTATATAGTCATTAGTTATAGCCTAGGTAGTTATTTGTAGTCAATTTAAAGACTGTGCTGCTCTTCTCAGGTACCACTTTAGTGTTTACATGCTTATTTGTACAATATGTGTGCTCATACTAACATCATAAGACAAAA
>NC_136906.1:79308428-79323428 GCF_949606895.1 Notothenia rossii | reverse complement strand
CGGAAGTTTATTGTAAAATGCGGCCATATCTCCGGCTAGGAAGGTCGTATCAACATGCTCCCGTCTCTAGCACCCCCGCAGCCCGAGCTACGAGTGAAAGAGCTAAACTTACATGAAACTTCCGTTGGGTTGCTTTAAAGCCAAGCTTCAGTTTAAGACTCACCCTGTGATAGAAACATGTGATGGAGCATTACTAACCTGACTCAGATGGTTTCACCAAACCATCTAGGAGAGCTCCATTGGAAGCCATTTGGAAAAGTATTTCAAAAGCTCTTGGCAGGTGATTGGATCAATCTGTCTATCACCTTCTATCATGGGCCACTTCTGATTGGTTAACAATGGCAGGTACATGTGGAGCACAGCACTTCTGACTGGTGTGGATGACTGACACACAACAAGAACAAAAAAATAATAATTGAAAACACTTTTTTTTTTTATTCGCAGGCTTTGCGATTTGATAATTGCATCATTTCAAATCGCGATTTTAAATCGATTAATCGATCACTCGATCGTTTGAGATGTGATGTGTGTGTGATTAATCGTCACCAAATATATGTCAGAATTTCTGTGAATTCTGACTATTACATATATATAAGTAGTTTAAAGCAACATTTCGGTAGTTTATAAAAGTATTTCGGGGATACAAAAAGAGTCTATATCAGTATTTTAGTTTGTATTTCCTCCATAAGTTTTCATTCTAAGGCGAATGTGAAGGGTAAAATATGCATCTGTACAAGGTAACGTTTAAATAACACCCCATCTGTCGCCTCATACATATGCATGCACACACACACACACACACACACACACACACACACACACACACACACACACACACACACACACACACACACACACACACACACACACACACACACACACATTCTGAGCCCGGTTGAAAAGCGACAGAAATCTTTGCAAGGCTGCGAATAAATGTACTTTAAATTCAAGGAGAATTGAAGACGTTAACACCTGCAAACATACTCTCTCTCTCTCTCCGCCTCTCTCTCACTCTCTCTCTCTCTCTCTCTCTCTCTCTCACTCATTCCCATGAATATTCGATGTGATCCTCTCCTGATCCCTGTGCAGAGACTCTGCCGCCTCCACACAGAGAGGTCAGAGGTCAGAGGTCACAACCTGGACGTAGAACACATTCAATGCATTGTCTCTTCAGCTTCATAGATACGCAGTTATATAAATAGATATATATCCAGTTCCTGATCACCGGTTAGGATGAGATAAGATATGATTAGATACTATAAGCTACAAAACAATATAATATGATATGATACTGAGTTGCTGAATTTAAAGATACGTATACATGTACTATATATGTGCAAGGAGGAAGACAAGTGCATTCTACTTTCAACCCCTGACCCATCCTGTACAGATAAAGAACACACACACACACACACACACACACACACACACACACACACACACACACACACAAACACACACACACACACACACACACACACACACACACACACACACACACACACACACACACACTACATACCACCAAACAGCTGTCAGACCAGGTCCTCTCATTTCCCTGTTTACCCATGATTCATTGCACCCACCCCTGGTAGATTTCAGGTTCAGCGAATAGTTCTGTGTCTGTGCTGTGAGATATGATGTGTGTGTGTGTGTGTGTGTGTGTGTGTGTGTGTGTGTGTGTGTGTGTGTGTGTGTGTGTGTGTTTGTGTGTGTGTCTGTGCTTTGAGATATGATGTGTGTGTGTGTGTGTGTGTGTGCGTGCGTGTGCGCGTGTGTGTGTGTGTGTGTGTGTGTGTGTGTGTGTGTGTGTGTGTGTGTGTGTGTGTGTGTGTGTGTGTGTGTGTGTGTGTGTGTGTGTGTGTGTGTGTGTGTGTGTTTATTAGAAGCCTATCTGTGTCTGTACTTGCACCAGTGTATTTTTCACGGTGATAATTCCCTGCTTAGCGTTCCTTCAGCACGTTTGATTTACACAACATCTCAGGAACCGTGAGCCAAATCTGAGCGCTAACAAATAAAAAAAAATCAGCGATATAGTTTGCAATTTTGTGCATCAGATGGGACGATAACAGCAGAGGCATTTTGTCAATCTTTGTCATTTCCTGTGCCCGTGTCTCTGGATTGGAGACGTGCAGAGGTGGAATGATTAACATGGAAATAAGGCTGCGTCGAACGATTGCATGATTGATTTTCTATTCATCATTTCTGCATTTAAAATGTGAAACGGGAGAAACAGTGTGTGGGTATTATTGTCTCAAATCAAGATGTGACAGCTTGGTTTGAGATTCACTGATTAGATATTCCTACTGTGAGAGTTTGACGTTTAAACTGTTGGAAAATAGAATCAGTTATAAAGTAAGTAGGAGTTACAATTCAAGATGTGTACATAACTACAGTAGATACACTACATACTGATATACACCTGAACATCAGCTGGAGAGGACTCTTTAAAGTAGAGACACTACATACTGATATACACCTGAACATCAGCAGGAGAGGACTCTTTAAAGTAGAGACACTACATACTAATATACACCTGAACATCAGCAGGAGAGGACTCTTTAAAGTAGAGACACTACATACTGATATACACCTGAACATCAGCAGGAGAGGACTCTTTAAAGTAGAGACACTACATACTGATATACACCTGAACATCAGCAGGAGAGGACTCTTTAAAGTAGAGACACTACATACTGATATACACCTGAACATCAGCAGGAGAGGACTCTTTAAAGTAGAGACACTACATACTCATATACACCTGAACATCAGCAGGAGAGGACTCTTTAAAGTAGAGACACTACATACTAATATACACCTGAACATCAGCAGGAGAGGACTCTTTAAAGTAGAGACACTACATACTGATATACACCTGAACATCAGCATGAGAGGACTCTTTAAAGTAGAGACACTACATACTGATATACACCTGAACATCAGCATGAGAGGACTCTTTAAAGTAGAGACACTACATACTGATATACACCTGAACATCAGCATGAGAGGACTCTTTAAAGTAGAGACACTACATACTGATATACACCTGAACATCAGCATGAGAGGACTCTTTAAAGTAGAGACACTACATACTGATATACACCTGAACATCAGCAGGAGAGGACTCTTTAAAGTAGAGACACTACATACTGATATACACCTGAACATCAGCATGAGAGGACTCTTTAAAGTAGAGACACTACATACTGATATACACCTGAACATCAGCAGGAGAGGACTCTTTAAAGCAGAGACACTACATACTGATATACACCTGAACATCAGCAGGAGAGGACTCTTTAAAGTAGAGACACTACATACTGATATACACCTGAACACCAGCAGGAGAGGACTCTTTAAAGTAGAGACACTACATACTGATATACACCTGAACATCAGCATGAGAGGACTCTTTAAAGTAGAGACACTACATACTGATATACACCTGAACATCAGCATGAGAGGACTCTTTAAAGTAGAGACACTACATACTGATATACACCTGAACATCAGCAGGAGAGGACTCTTTAAAGTAGAGACACTACATACTGATATACACCTGAACATCAGCAGGAGAGGACTCTTTAAAGTAGAGACACTACATACTGATATACACCTGAACATCAGCAGGAGAGGACTCTTTAAAGTAGAGACACTACATACTGATATACACCTGAACATCAGCAGGAGAGGACTCTTTAAAGTAGAGACACTACATACTGATATACACCTGAACATCAGCAGGAGAGGACTCTTTAAAGTAGAGACACTACATACTGATATACACCTGAACATCAGCAGGAGAGGACTCTTTAAAGTAGAGACACTACATACTGATATACACCTGAACATCAGCAGGAGAGGACTCTTTAAAGTAGAGACACTACATACTGATATACACCTGAAAATGGCCTATGTCTGCATTAAAAAATATAAAAAGCAATACATGAGACAAATGACAAAATATACATCCAATGATTTGAATCCAATCTCTTTGAATTTCCTTCCCTGTTGGCTTTCATCTCCCTAATTGTTCCTCCCATGATTAAAGTTTAAAATTAACCCATTAGAAGTATATCTGCTCTGTTTGTTGATGTTTTTTTTAAATTACACACTTAGTCAAGTCTCAACAGAAGTCACCTGGGCTTTTAGTTCAGGTAAAGTCAGAGCTTTTTCGGGCAGAGAAAGTTCCCAAAAAAGTGTGTGTGTGTGTGTGTGTGTGTCTAAGTGGTTGTGTGTGTGTGTGTGTCTAGGTGGTTGTGTTTGTTTGTGTGTGTCATAGACAGAGATGTATGAGCCGGAACAGAAAACAATGTAGAAACCAAACAAGCACCACTGCTGCAGGGTGAGATCCATACACACCCCTAATTGAGGACCAAGCTGTGTGTGTGTGTGTGTGTGTGTGTGTGTGTGTGTGTGTGTGTGTGTGTGTGTGTGTGTGTGTGTGTGTGTGTGTGTGTGTGTGTGTGTGTGTGTGTGTGTGTGTGTGTGTGTGTGTGTGTGTGTGTGTGTGTGTGTGTGTGTGTGTGTGTGTGTGTGTGTGTGTGTGTGTGTGTGTGTGTGTGTGTGTATTATTGACATAGCAGCGCTCTCTCCAGACCTGAGCTCAATAACACTGACTTCAAACAAACAGCATCCACTTCACACTGGAGGAGAGGAGGAAGGGAAGACGTGCAGGTACAAATTAATGAGAGAACAAGGGATGAGGGGAGAAGGAGGTCAGACGAGGGAGGAAGTGAGGACAGGTGAGGAGGAAGGAGGTGAGAAGGGAGAGAAACGTGGAGACGAAGAAGGGGGAGATGAACCAAATGTCACCATGTTCCTGAAGTTTTCATAAGAATGTCAGATGAGCAGCGATGTGTTCGAGGACAGAAATCAGACTATTTAATGTTCAGAAGAAGAAGACTTATTTTTGTAATCCTTTTCAATCATTTTGGAGCTAACACACTTTCATAAACATAGGAGTGGTTGCAGTGTTAGGGACTTTTTTGCTGAGCGCTGGTGTCTTATTTTCAAAATCAGGATACCTTTATTAGTCCCACAGAGGCACGTTTACATTGTTACAGTTAAAGTAAAGTGGCAAAATATTAAAGGTCCCATGTCATGGCCATTTCTACTGATCATAATTCCATTGTTGAGGTCTACTAGAATAGATTTACATTGTTCAATTTTCAAAACTCACATTGGTTTCTCATACAGCATCTCTGTATAGCATGTGTATTCACTCTCTGTCCTTAACGGCTTGTTGGAGCTCCTGCCCCCCTTCCTGTGAGCCCACTATGCTCTGATTGGTCGGGACGTTGCGAGGCTCGCTACTCACTGAGCTGGCTTACTGGTGTGGTTTCCGGGTCGGCGATACAGCGCAAAACTCATCCTGAGCACACACAAACACTCACAGCCGAAGTAAAAACAATAAGTGTGGCTTGATATTGAGTAAGAAAAAAGGTTTCTAAACGCGCAATCCCAACTCGTCTATTACCAGCCAGGGGACTTCCTGTCCTGGTGTGCGAGGAGCTCCGCGGATTGGTCCATTTTGGTTCCGGGAACCGCATTACGTCATGCGGTTCCCGGAAGAAACAAATGGAAATAGAGAAATGTCCAACGAGGCGTTCTGGGGCAGCACAGACAGGTCTTCTCTGTGTTAGAGTTTTACTCCCTACAGGGTGTACTTTGAGGGTTTTGACTCTGCAGACCGTTTACATGCAGAACAACCTTCATAACACACAAGGGGACGGGTGATAACCGGAAAAGCATGACATGGGACCTTTAAGTAAGAGGCTTGCATTAAATATAAGAAATAGAAATTACACAAATTGTTAAGCTGAGTGAAGCAAGCAGGACCCAAATGCAGATAACACTGATCCTAACTTTATTTCAAAGATAAGAATCAAAACTCGGACAAACAGAGCACTCCCCGGTGAACTCAGTCACCAACAAAAAACGAACCAACACTGAACACAGGAAGAGACAAGACTAAATACAGGGAGGGGTAATCACGAGACGAGAAACAGCCGGGCAGGGGAGGAGAAACACAAGGGCAACAGGCGAACACAATCAGACAACTCGACACAACAGGGAAACTAACGACAGGGAGGACAAACACAGAGAGAAGGACCAGACAATATACACGGAGGAAAACATCCATAACCGGACATACAAAACTACAAACGGGACATATCATGAGAATCCTGACACAAATGTACAAAAAGTACCCATCACGGTGGAAAACGATAAGTACCGTAACAGTATTTATTTTAAGTAAAAATAATAGTAGCATGTAGAAGTAGTGTGATAGCCGCCAGATAACAGTAGTGACAATAAAAGTATATATTGCAGAATTATCACAGATTATGTTACAGTAGTTGAGTAATCTAATAGCAGTGTATTTCAATGGTAATGAAGTCCATGCCGTCACATATGGCTGCCTGGAGAACAAACCGTTGCACCACCCGGTGTTTCTTCCAACTTCTTGACTGTGTTTGTCAAACTGAAACTATCATAGCACTCTTGAATCCTTCAAAAAATATCTCAAAACTCACTTATTCATAGCTTTCAAACTTTTATTTTCTTTGTATTGTTTCTGTTCTGATTTGATGTAAAGCGTATTTGAGCATTAGGAAAAGCGCTATAAGAATACCATGTATTATAACAAAGTCAGAAAAGCAGGTTTGTTTTGATTGCGTCAGCCGGGTGCATCCTGCATGTTTCTGTTTAACGTGTTTTACGAACATCGCCGTATTCAGACCGTCCTCCTCGCTCCTTGGCTTTCAGGTTGAGCAGTGAAGCTCATTCACACAAAGTGGGAGAGCCGAGACTCAACCAGTTGGTTTGAATGGTGAAGAAACACACAAAAAAAAAAAGCACAAATGGGTAATACAATCTAAGGTGGCGATGCTAGGCTTTCATACAACAGTGGTGATACGATTTCAAGACTTAGTCGTTGCTATTTCTTTTGGTTTTGTTCAATAAAACAGCAAGAAAGTGACAAAAAAAACAGCAGTGAGTCGGACTCAAACTCTGGGCCATTGCGGAAAAATCTGAGCCTTAGTGCATCCCAGCTATTGAACTAAAACATCACTAAAATGTTCAATTAACTAAAGTTGTATTTCTTTAACCCTCCTATTGTCTTCGGGTCGGATTGACTGATTTAATGCTTTCATCAATCATAACTTTTTAGTTTCCCATTCGATTGCTTTAAGGCTTTATGATATCCTTCACAGTAGACATTTGAACATATAACATGGCTGATCACCACTTTCATTGAACTTTGGATGATTTAGTCAACTTTGTAACACCCATGGTGTTCCCGGTGACCGCCATAAAGAAAAGGAATTAGTAACCATCCAGATCTCACACACACACACACACACACACACACACACACACACACACACACACACACACACACACACACACACACACACACACACACACACACACACACACACACACACACACACACACAGATACATTTCCCGCTCTTATGTGCCCCTCCCCCCACATGGATCACACCTGGAACACGCAGTACATGTTCAGTGTCTGTTCTTTGTATATTTACTGCAGTGTTTCATGTATACCAGTAGTCTGATACAATATGTACAGTTTGAAAGGGTGTTCAATGAAATGTGGTGATGATTAATGGTTTTTGTGTTAATGTAATAGCAGTTAAAACAGGACCGGTCAAAGTAAGGGGGGGGGGGGACACACGAAGACAATAGGAGGGTTAAAAAGCATTATGAGGCAAAGACGCTTATTTAAACGTCCCCTTTAATTCACTCACTCTCTGCGTTTGTGCACACATTTCCACAAATTAATTACCAAAACATATCAAACTCCATTTTCTCAAGATCAAGGTTTAGTAATCTCATTATCTCTCAAGACAGCCGATTAGAAAAGCCGTCGGTTCAACTTTGTCTTTGATCTAAACGCTGCGTGCTGTTTCGTGCAGATGAAAGCAGGAAGTGTTGATCAATGGCTTCTTCTCTCTCTGCTGCTTCTTCTTCTCTTCAATGAGCCGGACTGTAAAGCTCGTCTCCCCCCGAGCCAGCGAACATTTAAAGTCTGCATCAACAGATTTCATTTTCACAGGATTACAAGACAGTGAGTCGTGACCTGAAGATAACAAAACTTTGATACAAAAACTAATTGGCAAGCTTCAGATAACAGGATTAGAGACGACTGTGAGTAAATGAGCTGCGTCTCGCTGTGAGTCATTTCAAAACTTTCTCTTTTGTGCATCGTTTGACCTGCGACTAATACCGTCTAATCCAGTTTCTGTGTTTTGTATTTTCTGTCTTTACCCTGCTTAATGTCTTTTCTGTTTGAGTGATATGTTTTGGATGAGAGACTTCACCGTGCTGCATAATGCTTAATCTGGATCAAATATGCATACTTTTGGCTTATTGCTGCAGACAGGGGCGGACTGGGACAAAAAATCCGCCCGGGACTCTCGACCGGCCCACCGCCGTACCGCAAGTAAATACCGCTAGTAAATTATCGACGGACGGGGTGCTAGTGACTTATCCGACCTGCCCACATCGTCCGACCAGCCCACTTCACTACTGGCCATCGGGATTCGTCCCGAACGTCCCGATGGCCAGTCCGCCACTGGCTGCAGATATGGTTTTTGCTGCCTCTTTTGCAAGACCTAAAATAAGGAAAATAATCTTTTTTCTACAATTTTTTTTTTTTTCTACATTCATGTTATTATTTCTTAAAGGTGGGGTAGGTCATTTTAGAGAAACCAGCTCGAGTGCGCTAGAATTTGAAAATACACAGCCGGAAAAAATCTGCCACTTCCTTCAGACTTCCTCCTCCAACACACACGAACGCGCACATGACCAATGAGGGCACGAGATAAGTTTGTGCACAGATGGAAGGCTGACAGGCAGGTAGGCCATCCAGTTATTTTAGCCGGGCCGGATCAGATGATTGTTCGTGCTTTTTACAGTACCACGGCTTCCAGAGATTACATTTTTTAAGCACTTCAGATATTCATTGCTATCGGGATGTTAAGATCATTCCATGGAATATAACAACAAGTGTTTCTGAAATAAATTACATACCTCATCTTTAAATGTTTTTTTTTTTTTAAATGTTCAAATGTAGTTTTTTTATCTAGATATCAGATTATTTTAATTCAAATGTCATTTTTGGACCATAACACTTTTGCATTCTTCAAATTATTCAGCATTTTCCACCATTTATTTTATGTATATTCTATTATTAATATTTTTCTTATTATATATTTCTTCTTTTATATTAGCATGTTTCATAGTTACTTTTAAGATCTAAAGGTCATTTTTAAACCATTATTTTACAGAACAAACATTCACTGAAGGAAGAAGCGAGGAAACTAAAACCACATATAAAACACGATGAAAGGAAAATATAAATATATATATATAAAATAATAATCCTTCCAATTTTAATCCCATCTCTGTAACATGAACCAGATCATTCTGAATATGGAGAGGATGAAGGATTAAAAATAATACCGCTGATAGCTGCCACCTCTTCATATTGAAAAAGCACATGGATTATATTATATAGAGATATTCTATTTCCTGCCTCTTTGTTCCAGATGTTCCAGAGGTGATACATCACAGTGTAACACAGGGCTCGACATGTGTGTGTGTGTGTGTGTGTGTGTGTGTGTGTGTGTGTGTGTGTGTGTGTGTGTGTTTGTGTGTGTGAGGGTTGGAGGGGTCATTGCTCATATGGTTCACATGACCAGGGGATAATAAAAAGGGCACACACACACACACACACACACACACATACACACACACACACACACACACACACACACACACCTCTGTTGTAATGGGTAATTCATCATGTGACGGGGGCACATATTAAGGTTCAGAGAGTTTATCAGAAATAACAGCAGCAGGGAATTGAAAAGTTGATTTGTAATGTCTGTTTTGTCTCAAACTACACACTGTTCCCTCGCTGTATCTCCCATTGTCTTTATCACGGTGCTGCACACAAACAAACACAACTAATAAATCATGACTGCAGACGAACATCCCCGAAAAACAACACATATAAGAATGTTTCATTGTCTTTCTGCAACACAGAGAAGTGCAGCTGTAATCCTTAAAGCCCCTGTCACACTGTCCCGAAATTGACACCCGATGGACACACGATTAAGGAAATGATCAAATTCAGCTCTGATCGTAACAACATCGGGCCATTCGTGAGGGCATCTTAAGCCATCGTATGACCGCCGGTGGAGTTTCTCAGGCTCCGGCAGCAACTTCGTGAGCGGCAACTTAGTAAGGCACTCGTGAGGGCATCTTGTTATCATCGGTGCCATCGGGCATTCGCCCTCACTCTGATTGGGCGAATGCCCGATGGCACCGATGATAACAAGATGCTCTCACGATGGCCTTACGAAGGGCAAAATTGACACACGAATTCAACACGAAAATGAACCTTCGCAAGGTCCTTCTGCAATTTTTTTGCATGCCAAAGATTTTGCCACCGCTCACGAAGTTGCTGCCGGAGCCTGAGAAACTCCACCGGCGGTCATACGATGGCTTAAGATGCCCTCACGAATGGCCCGATGTTGCTACGATCAGAGCCGAATTTGAACATTTCCTTTATCGTGTGTCCATCTGTTTTATTGCACAACAAAATCATGTAAACATATTATGTAAATAACCCAATTTGTGTTCTGTGAAACTAAAAAGGATATAATATATTATTTTGAAGGCGAGGAAGTTGTTGTTGCTATGGAAACAACATGACGGAGAAAACTTAATATCTTCTCCATATAAAGACGGAGAAAGTAAAGAACAAAGTCTGAAAACATCAGAACAGTATCATAATACTTTAACATAATCGTTTGTGTTACTTTCGTTGCAGTTGTATGTCTTAAATATAATGTAAATGTTGCCTTCGTGTGTGGTTCGGGGCCATCTTCGTGCGAAATTCACAATTCCATATTCGTGTGTCCATCGGGTGTCAATTTCGGGACAGTGTGACAGGGACTTTACAAGAAAGACGTTACTGAACCATGAATGTATTTCCTGTAATTCATGTTTTATTTTCGGAGGATTGTTCACAGCAGCAACAAATCAGTGGTGATTTCCACAGGCAGGTCAAACCGTCATCTTAACATCACTCCTTTCACATGATGTGAACACAGAGTCCGTCCAAACCAATACATTAGTGAAGTTAATTAATATTAAGGTGGCAAATGTCTTCTTGCTCGTAACCTGTTGACTCAAACTCCCAACAAAGCCCTTATTATATATTTTGTATTATTATAACGTAAGGTTGCTCACTTCTTTCCGCGCAGTCATTTGTGTGGCGGGTGTTGTTCGGTCAAGAGAAAAAAGTTCCTATGAGCTCCACCTAAAATAGTTCCTGACCTTCATACCTCTCTCTCTGTTTCCCTCTTTTTTATTCCTGACGTCTGTGTCCATTGGGAGCTGTCAAAAAGCATGCAGTGTGTGTGTGTGTGTGTGTGTGTGTGTGTGTGTGTGTGTGTGTGTGTGTGTGTGTGTGTGTGTGTGTGTGTGTGTGTGTGTGTGTGTGTGTGTGTGTGTGTGTGTGTGTGTGTGTGTGTGTGTGTGTGTGTGTGTGTGTGTGTGTGTGTGTGTGTGTGTGTGAGACTGGGGGCTTCATCTTTCTCATTATGATTCTAAATAGATCAGTCTGTCTCGTCTGGATGAATTAATAGGTTCCATGGTGGCACACACACACACACACACACACACACACACACACACACACACACACAGCTCCGTGCCTCAGGTTATTTTAATTGAATGTCTGTGTTCATGTAAGAGGCATTGAGAGGATGCCACGGTGCATTAGGAAGACAAGCTGTGTGAGTGTGTGTGTGTGTGTGTGTGTGTGTGTGTGTGTGTGTGTGTGTGTGTGTGTGTGTGTGTGTGTGTGTGAGTGTGTCCTGTAAATAGGATAGAGACCAGAGGACCTTGAACGCAGCCTTTCCTGAGCACCTAGCGAGACGAGACGCAAACAAATCTCACAGAGAGACGAGACGGCCGCAGGCGTGTGTATGTGCGTGTGTGTGTGCGTGCGTGCGTGCGTGTGTATGTGCGTCTGTGTGCGTGCGTGCTTGTGTGTGTGTGTGTGTGTGTGTGTGTGTGTGTGTGTGTCCGTGTGTGTGTGTGTGTGTGTGTGTGTCCGTGTGTGTGTGTGTGTGTGTGTGTGTGTGTGTGTGTGAGATAGTCAGACAGGCTTAATTCCACTTGTCCTTGTTGCCTCGCCTCTTCTCTCCCCCTCTCTCTTCTCTGCTCTCTTTATTTGTCCACTTTTTTCACCTCCTCCTTCTCCTCCTCCTCCTCTTCTTCCTCCTCCTCCTCTTCCTCCTCCTCTCCTAACTTCTCGTCACCCTTCCTCTCTTCCCTCCCTTCCTCCTCTATTCCCCATGATATCACACTTTTCTTTTCTCTCTAACGTTGTGTTTATTGCTGAGCCGTGTTCTCCCTCTCTCCTCGCGTCCCGTCTGGCTTCTCGTCCTCCTCATCCTCTGTAAATATTCATCTCAAATCTTTAGAAACCCGCCCCTGATTTCTCCTCTCCTCTCTTTTCTGCTTTCATCTCCATCTTCCCTTGCTTTGTTTCTCCTCGTCTCTTTACTCCTCTCTCAGATCCACCCTTTAAACAAACATCTCCCCGCTCTCTTTCCCCCGTGTTTCCTCTCTCCTTCCTCCCTCCTCTCCTTCCCGTCTCCTGTTACACTTTCTCTTCCATATTCACTTCCTCAGGCACAATGAGTTTACATTTATACAGTCAATATTTGTTTTCCCTTTCCCCCCCTCCCCTCCCGGTCCTAGCTAGTAAAGTAAATAACTAAATAAATACATATATAGGTAAAAATAAAGTAATGTAAAAGATAATATTAAAATAAAATGAATGGATAAGAAAATAAAGAATAGTAACAATAATACATGTACCCATATACTCACGTATGTACACCCACACATACACATATATATATATGTACATACCTACACACATATCCAGGGGGTCCGCGGGGTCTTAAAAAGTAGCTATTACAAGTTGATAAATCAATTTAGCGAAAATGAAGGGTATTAAAAAGTATTAAACGGCATTTTCCAAGGTGTTACATTTTGTAGCTTATTTTCAATAAGTATATAAATTGTCCAAAGAGGTTGTATTCTACAGTCTGCCTGAATGTAATCATTCCGTAGGTGTGTAGTGTGATTCTGTGTAGTTTATTTATGGCATCCCGTTGGATTTGACGTCATTTGAACAGGACATCAATGC
This sequence comes from Notothenia rossii, assembly GCF_949606895.1. Lineage (NCBI taxonomy): Eukaryota > Metazoa > Chordata > Actinopteri > Perciformes > Nototheniidae > Notothenia > Notothenia rossii. Next base: position 79,310,156 of record NC_136906.1, on the reverse strand, counting down.
TTGATAGCGCGAAGCTCCGTTTACGCCGGTTGCTAAGCAACATCGTTATGGGGAAATGCAAGTCTGCGTCCAAATGGTTGGAAGATAAGGAGGAAGGACAATCAATACTGTATATAAGCTGTGTCCCAATTCAGCGGCCGTATCCTCTTGAGGATGCATTCGGAGACCGCATACGTCACTTCCGCCAAACGAAGGCTGTCCCAATTTAAAAAAAAGACAAGACTCCTCCGAATGCGGCCCGCAAATGCAGCCTTCTTTCCCCAGATTTAGAGGATACATCTGATGTACAATCCGCGGTGTACCATATCCCAGGATGCAACGGGTGACGGTGACGAATGAGTTAAAAAAAAAGATATGGCTTGTAACGTCCAATCAACGGCTACAACGGTTTCAGCTCGTTTTTAAATGTTCTCACCCAAATAGTAAACGACATGAAAGAAAAGTAATTTTTAATTTGTGTATTTAAATATACGGGCAATTGGAGATGTCTTCTTTATATTACATACATAAAATAATATGAAGTGAAAATATTTCTAAACCCTGTTTGGTTTTCATATTGTTGGGATTCATTATAAAGCTAATTTATTTATTTAACTGCTTTTGTTATACAAATCTTACTGCAAACATTTTGTTTTGATAGGGAGCAAGGAGCAGACTGCGAAATTTATCGAGATTCGCGGGGAGAATGAAGCCCTCTTCACGGGGGCCTGTTGCGACCTCGGGAAAATAATTTAAACATATTATATAACACCAAAATAAGTACAGCTAGATCTGACTCCATATTGAGCAGTTTTGAAAACAGTTTTGAAAACAGTTTGAAAACAGTTTTGAAAACAGTTTGAAAATATTTTGCCTAGTGTCAGAAATTATTACCGGCACTTGTGACTGCAGCTGGTTGCTAGGTGACGGGGGCGGGAAATGTAGGGGTAACTGCCGGTGACGTACAAGGACCTGCTCCGTAGACCGTCTCATTTCGCAGTCTGCCGTCTCATTTCGCAGTCCGCGGACTGCGAAGCTGGGTCCTCAGGCCTCAGGACCCAGCCTCTGAATTGGGACACAGCCATAGTCAATGTGAGGTAAAGTGTGTCGCCAAGGTAACCGGTTAGAACTCCAAGTGGCGATGAGGTCTTAAAAGGTTTTACATTTGACTTCAGGATTCCTGCATATACCCTGATATACACATACACATACCCGGTTGAAACTGTCCCCGGAAATGTCCCCGTTTTTTAATATACGTTAAAAACACATAGCAAGGTGAAACAAAACGTTTCATGTCAGGAAACACTGGGTAAACAGACTGTGGTCGAGCCAGCCCCCACTTCGGAAAACACAGTCAAGCCAGCCCACACGTTGTATTGCGGTGCGCGAATATCCTGACCTATGCATTACGGTAGAGGCCTGTAAAAACTGCTTTCCAAATAAAAGCGTTTACTCGGTCAATAACAAATATAACTAAAAAACACACCAAAAATATTCATATATACTGGAGCTTAAATTAAGAAATATGTACTATATAAGGTGATCGATAATAAATTAAAACAAACTACGTATAACTACCACATTGTAACTGAGTGAATGTAAAATGTAAGGATACAGTTATGAAGACATATCTAAAATTTCCACTGGGTGACTCATTTCAATTGATGTTGACACCATCTCTCAACACTCCTAAAATAATATTACTTTCTGAAGCACAATTTAAAATGTATGCTGTTTAAAATCTCAAAT
>NC_136906.1:79295928-79300928 GCF_949606895.1 Notothenia rossii | reverse complement strand
ATGGTGTTTCTTCATTTTCATGTGTCTTAGCACATTTGTGTGTTTATATTTGAACCCTTTTTAAAAGTGCAGCATGTTTCTCCTAATGGAAGTGTTTTGGGGAGTTGTTGCGCATTTGCACCTCCGTGTTTACACGTAAGGTGCAGAGTTTAAGGTATTTGAATGTTGCTGTGATGAAGCCATGTGAGTATAAAGGGAAGTGTGGTAGTGGGCTTGTCGTGGGTCCAATATCTTAAACACTCACTACATAACCAAATAACAAAATAGATAACCCACTAAAGCACAGACACAGAAGTGGTTGGAGTTCAAATATGATATTGTTGTGCAAAAGTATAAGAGACAGATTACTCCTTCATCAGATGGTCCTGTCTACAGAAGGAGAGACTCTCACAGTTTGTATACACCTTTTGAACCACACTATGGATCTTACACAATCGTCAAGCCAATTATTATTTCCACCAACCGCTCCTCTTTGGGAACCTTAGAGTAGGAAGCTCCTCGTGAGTCTGCAGGAGGAGGGAAGCAGTTTCAAAGAATGAAAAACCTCAGAGGATTTCACTGCAGATTATTCCCGTCCTCACAGAGCGTGTGCTGCGATCGTTTCCTCTGCCAACACCCCTGAGATGTACCCGGTAACCGAGTTAACAGATAATCACATAGCAGCAAACCCACTATCTGTACACACACACACACACACACACACACACACACACACACACACACACACACACACACTCCTGTACAAGATAAATGAGCACTATCAGCCCCCTACCTCCCTGCTAGCAGATTAATGTGTAAGCGTATCCCTGGTTTCCCGCCTCCTTCACACACTTCTCACTTTCTCTGTCAACCACACACACACACACACACACACACACACACACACACACACACACACACACAAGCACGCAAGCACGCACGCACGCACACACACACACACACACATACACACACACACACACACACACACACACACACACACACACACACACACACACACACACACACACACACACACACACACACACACACACACACACACACACACACTCCCACACTCCCCCACTTCTCTTTCGCCTTATGTCAGCTCGACATCGAGTTTCCCCCCTCCGGATACACAGCAGATGATGCTGGCTGTCGGCACTTTGACACACGTTAGCACTCACATGTGGACACGTTAACACACTCATACTCACACACACACACACACACAAACTCTCACACACACACACACACACACACACACACACACACACACACACACACACACACACACACACACACACACACACACACACACACCCAGTGATGTATGTGCCAGTTATGCTAACAGATTTAGCTTCCTCCATGCGTCGTGGAGCCCTGCTGTGCTCGGCATCGGCAGCAGCTTCATCCAGGGTTTAGTCATGGAACAAACAGTCGCCCAATTACCACACACACACACACACACACACACACACACACACACACACACACACACACACACACACACACACACACACACACACACATTTCTCTAGTGTTACAGCAAAGGGGACAGTGGAGGGGAAAGGCAACATTAAATGAGTAGACTAATATTGAATAATAAACACAAGTGCAGGATGCCATAAAGTAGCAGCATTATAAGAGTTAATGAACAAAAAAAGTGATTTAGCGGCCAGTATTAACAGTTATTATAATGAAGTTGGCGTTTTTGGGTCGTGGTCTAACTTTGATCTACCTTTCCTAAACATTTTTGGCAAATTAAATTGATATCAGAGGCTTTGAAGTTATCAGAAACACATCTCTAACGAAAGTCTACAGGTATTACAGAAAAGAGAGTAAATGGACACAAACACTATCTAGTGAGCCAGATGTGGATTCATCCGCCGCAGAAAATAGTCCCAAAAAATACTCCCTGTTTGAGTAATGTTTGATAAAAACTGGCTCTGAATAACACAGCTCTTTAAAGGGTGTAGATGCTATTTTGGAAAGTGGCAACAAATCCAATAGAATGACTTTAAAGAATTTCCGTACTTGGATCCAATTCAACATACATGTTAAAGTATAACATTCTGCGTTTTTCTCAAAAGAGATGTGGATTTTATTTTATAAAACCACTTTTAATCCTCATTTATGAACCCTGGCAGCCCTCTGCTTGTGTTTTCAGTTTTCTCCCAATGTCTGCAGTTTTCCAGACATTTGTGGGCATCAACAAAGAGTCTAAAGACTTTTTATTTAAGGACATAAACATGTTGTTGCTTTTTAATTCCACCGTTCAGTTTGATGTAGATGAGTGTCTGTTAAACAAGCGAACAAGCCTTTGTGTTTTGTTTGGACTAAACACATTAAAGCCTGTTTACTTTGCATTAGCGCTCATCGTGATTGAAGATAAGAGCACAACGATGAAAAAACAAACATCGCCACGGGGGAAATTCAAGAGAAAGACAGTGTTTGAGTGACAGCTGAGCTTTAGGAATACAAAAACAGAAAAGTGGAGAGGCTGCAGATTACCAGTGGTCTGAAGTAAGGCTGCACGATTTTGGGAAAAAATCGAATTGCGATTTTTCTGACAAATATTGCGATTCGAATTGCGATATTTGTTTTTAAGCGACCCAACGGAAGTTTATTGTAAAATGCGGCCATAACTCCGGCTAGGAAGGTCGCATCAACGTGCTCCCGTCTCTAGCACCCCCGCAGCCCGAGCTACGAGTGAAAGAACTAAACTTACATGAAACTTCCGTTGGGTTGCTTTAAAGTCAAGCTTCAGTTTAAGATTCACCCTGTAATAGAAACATGTGATGGAGCATTACTAACCTGACTCAGATGGTTTCACCAAACCATCTAGGAGAGCTCCATTAGAAGCCATTTGGAAAGGGCAGGCACTTTGAAAAATACTTGGCAGGTGATTGGATCAATCTGTCTATCACCTTCTATCATGGGCCACTTCTGATTGGTTAACAATGGCTGGTACGTGTGGAGCACAGCACTTCTGATTGGTGTGGATGACTGACACACAAGAAAAAAAAAAAAAAGTAAAAAAAAAAAAAAAAAAAAAGAATGTTAAAAAAAATCGCAGGCTTTGCGATTTGATAATCACATCATTTCAAATCGCGATTTCGATTTAAAATCGATTAATCGTTCAGCCCTAGTCTGAAGGAGAGTCCAGTGGAGACAGATCTATGGAGGAGGGTCCACGTCTGTTATTTTCCCAGTGGGGCAATGACCTCCTAAAGATTAGAGAAGAAGGCTTTTACTCTAAAGATGGAAAGCTAGTCTTCTAAAGTCTGCAAGAAATCTGGGAGAAAGTCAAAATACAAAGGATGCACTGGACAGGAAACAAGTCAAGTGTTCATCCTTCTTCCTTCATTGTTCACACTAAAAAAGCTTCAATACGTCCAAAACTCCGCTGCCCGCTTGCTCACCTCCACCCGACGCTCCGACCACATCGCCCCTATCCTCCATGACCTCCACTGGCTCCCCATCAAACACCGCTTTGACTTTAAATTATTACTTTTCACTTTCAAAGCCCTCAACAACCTTGCCCCCCCCCTACCTCTGTGACCTCATCCAACAACACACCCCCACCCGTCGCCTCAGGTCTGCTGAAGCTGACCTACTGTCTGCAGCCCATCAGGACAAAGCTCCAGACCTGGGGTGACAGGGCCTTCGCTGCAGCCCCCCCCCTCACTCTCTGGAACTCCTTCCCCAGCCACGTCAGACCCGCCAACACTCTCACATCATTCAAACAATCCCTCAAAACTCACCTTTTCACTCTTGCCTTCAACTCCTAACCAACTAACCCCTTGCCCTTATTCCTCCTACCTTAGCACTTTTTACTTTTGATGTTATTTAGTTTAACTTGCTTGCTTTGAGCACCAGCAGAAGCGCTTTATAAATGTAATGTATTATTATTATTATTATTATTGTATTAATCCTTCTTTATATTATTGACCTTATAAGGTAGAACGATGGATATGTAGCAGACTCCTTAAACGGTTGCATGCTGCCTAATAGATGTGTCGTGCGTCCCTATCTGAATAAATACAATTAATAAAGGAAGGACATTTGGGATTTTAGCCTCTGCAGACCATTTACATGCATCAAATCTTTTAGAACACAAAAAGGGGAAAAAAAAAAGGGAAAGGGAAAACTCCAAAGATCATAATAACGCTTCTTTAAATGGAGATGTTTGCATGTTCCCTCCATTACTCCTACGATTTCAAACATATTCAATGTAAATACTGCTATATTTAAATTTAAATGTAGCAGTAGTTTTCTTCAAATAGTTTTTTGTTTTATTTGTATGTTTGCACCACAACACCAGGTCAAATTCCTCTTATGTGTTAACCTACCTGCCAATAAACCTGTCTCTGATTTCTGATTTCCCAACAAGTGTCCTTCAAACATCCAAATATGAGATAGTATGTTAGTTTTGTATGAAGTGTTGACCTTGATGTTCCATCGTTGGTCCACGCCAATTCTCGATGTGAGATGTCAGGAAAAACATCAATTCTACTACAGGTAGGCACCCTGCAAGCTGTGGCTATTTGTCAGGCATGGAAGCTGAAGACAAAGCTACTAGAAAAACTACGAAAAACACTAAAAATGTAAAATCTAAAAACGACATCATTAAATAGGACAACTTCCCTTTCTATCAGAAAGCAAGCCGCAGAGTACTTTGTTCACAACAAGCTGGCGTCGTATGTCTACAGTGAAGAACATCTTCTGTGTGTGTTGGCGTCAAATAATTGGTGTGTATTTGTTGAATAGAAATAAGCATTAGACTCCAGCAAAGCTAAAAGCAAAGTGTGTTTCTGCAGAAACCTGTGGTTGATATGTTTTCTACACCTGTAGTGTATTTGTTTGATTTTACTTTCATCTCCAAAGTGTGTGTTACACAGTGTGTGTGTTACAGTGTGTGTTACACAGTGTGTGTGTTACAGTGTGTGTTACAGTGTGTGTTACACAGTGTGTGTGTTACAGTGTGTGTTACAGTGTGTGTTACACAGTGTGTGTGT
>NC_136906.1:79269908-79293228 GCF_949606895.1 Notothenia rossii | reverse complement strand
ATCCATTCAGAACCTCTGAGATCATGATGCAGCGTTTAACCACAGAGTTGACCAATACATATACGGTGGACCGCAGCTAAGTCTATAAGGCTTGGCTTTGGAAATGGAGGATCACCGGTTCAAACACCAAATCTGACCTAATATAGAGTGAAGGTTTGTGCTTTGAAATGTGCAAGTTCACCTATTACTTGAATGGGTTAAATACAGAGCCAATTGTCTTTTCAGTGCTTTGTATGAGTTTGAAGATCAAATAAGGATTGGATTTGAATTTTCCAGTTCTACATTACTACTTTAACCCAATGAAATAACAGTTTTCCATCGTCACCACAGCTAAGCTAAAGGTGGTTAATGTTGGGCTATAAAGAAACTACAGCACGGTCATATGACTTCACGTCACCCCCGCCAAGCTAAAGGCGGCTAATGTTGGGCTATAAAGGAAATACAGTACGGTCATATGACTTCACGTCACCACCGCTAAGCTAAAGGAGGCTAATGTTGGGCTATAAAGGAACTACAGCACGGTCACATGACTTCACGTCACCAACGCTAAACTAAAGGAGGCTAATGTTGGGCTATAAAGGAACTACAGCACGGTCACATGACTTCACGTCACCACCGCTAAGCTAAAGGAGGCTAATGTTGGGCTATAAAGGAACTACAGCACGGTCACATGACTTCACGTCACCACCGCTAAGCTAAAGCAGGCTAATGTTGGGCTATAAAGGAACTACAGCACGGTCACATGACTTCACTTCACCACCGCTAAGCTAAAGGCGGCTAATGTTGGGCTATAAAGGAACTACAGCACGGTCACATGACTTCACGTCACCAACGCTAAACTAAAGGAGGCTAATGTTGGGCTATAAAGGAACTACAGCACGGTCACATGACTTCACGTCACCAACGCTAAACTAAAGGAGGCTAATGTTGGGCTATAAAGGAACTACAGCACGGTCACATGACTTCACGTCACCAACGCTAAACTAAAGGTGGCTAATGTTGGGCTATAAAGGAACTACAGCACGGTCACATGACTTCACGTCACCACCGCTAAACTAAAGGTGGCTAACGTTGGGCTATAAAGGAACTACAGCACGGTCACATGACTTCACGTCACCACCGCTAAGCTAAAGGCGGCTAATGTTGGGCTATAAAGGAACTACAGCAGGGTCACATGACTTCACGTTACCACCACTACATTTTAGACTAAATTATGTTTAGTCGTCTCATTTAGGAACTCGTTAGCAACCGCAGTTTTAAATTCACCAGTGGGGTATTTACTGACATATTCTATGTCTCAGAATCAACGTCTCTTGAGTTTGTGTTAACCACTGACTGTATTTCAGGCTAAAAAACTAAAAAACATTTTTAAAAAACATTGATTTCGAGACAAAAGGACAGGAAGGGATATTTGGAGAGAGGCAGCTTGTTGACTGGTCTCTAGACCAAGCAAACTATATCACATCCAATAATACAATTAGATCAATCTGGAGTTAGGGTGAGGGTTATCAACCAAACGTAATTAAAAATGTGTAATTTTGTGGATGTATACTAAAGGAGAGTAAAAGTAAAACATGAATGACACTTGTATTCTTCATTAAAATGACTGAAGTGCTATGAGCACAGTTACTTTGGTAATGTTATTTGATGAAACACTAATCCCATGCAGACAGAACTGCAGCATTAATCCCATTTGGTTGGACACAGTGATTAACACAATTACTGAAGTCCGTCTGGATTACAAGACCCCGAGAAATTCAGCGGCTGGATGGAAGTGCATCATGGCTTATATTAGATTTAATTAGATCCAATTAATGTTGATTTCATTTCACGTAAATTCTCTCCATGGGAAATTAGGGTCTTAAAGAGGCCCTATTGTGCTTCAGAGGTTTGTGTGCATGTAAATGGTCTGCAAAGGCTAAAATCCCAAAGTTCCCTCTAGAAGGAGTTTCACTTGAACCTTAAAGCATGGAAACATGTCACAGTAGAGGTGCCAAATACACATTTGAACCTGAAAATGAGAATAATATGTCCTCTTTAAATAATATGTTACACAGGTCCATGCCATCAGTCGAAAAAATAACAATTTATTTGTCTGAATTACTATTTAAAATGTTGTTTTTCCTCTTTCATAATGTTTTTACACCATTTTCCAAGTAATTTAATGCATATTTTTGAAGCACACTTTCTAGACTAAGGCAATATTATTCGGATATTTCAATTATTGTGGACTTTGACCGTTTAATGGCGACCTCTTTGACCCCAGACTAATGAAAACATTAGTTATTATCACAGCTGACGACTGGACCGATTTTGAAATAATAGTTATTGTAAATTGTTTGAAGGAACTGGAGTACGGGTGTTCATCATTCATAAAAAGCCATGGAGCCAGGATCAATGAGCGCAGGTGATAATACCATTCCCTCTACATTAAAGTCTTCTATAAATTCATGGTTTGTAATTTTCTGAATTAGTCCGAAATGGAGCTTGAGTGCCTGGGAGAGACGGGAAAGAGGGAGTTATAAAAGTGTAATGGAGGGAGGAGAGGAAGGCAGACAAGGGAGAAAGAAAAAAAAGAATAAAGAAAGAGAGATGGATCAGCCGATCTTCCAACATGACAGCCTCATCAGACAGCAGAGTGTGTGTTAGTGTGTGTGCGGCAGAGAGAGAGAGATTTAAATTGTTCTGTCAGGATCTCTGGGTTCTGTATCATTATCCGGCGAGGCTCCGTGCCGCTGTCCGTCGTCTTCTTCACCTCTTCCTCTCTCTCCGGTCTCATCTGCTCTGCTGTCCAGACGTCTAATGGAACAGTCCATGCAAATAGCTCGGGTTAATAGAGCGAGGGACAGGAAAGAGAGAGGAGGAGGGAGGAGAGATAACAGCCTCCTCTTCCTCAGCTCCTGCTGTGTTACACTGCTGCTGCTTTAATGTCAGCTTGTTGGATTTATTCTAAATATAAGCAGGAAAAAAGAGGTTATTATAAATGTATGTATCACTTGGTGTCACAGATGTCTGAGTCAGCAATAGGTTTAAGGATATAAAGAGCAACAATATTACTTATGGTTACAGTAATAGAGTGCAGTAGGAAAACCAGGAGGAGCATTGCATGGGGCCCCTCGACATAAAGACAATGGATTATTACAGAAAATAATCTCTGTCGCTAATAAACATATACACTTTCACATTTTGTTCAGCAGCATAATCTCCCCATATTTACACAAATATACGATTTTTTAAGTAAAAAGCTAACGTTGGGCTGTAAAGGAACTACAGCACGGTCACTAGGGTTACAAAGGGGCGGGAAGTTTCCGGGACATTTCCGGAAAGTTTCCATGGGAAGTTAAGCTGGGGAACTTTGGAAATATTCGATGCAAAATTAAACAAAAAAACATGACATTTCAACAGATTTAAAAAAAAAGAAAAGAATGTTGAGTTAAATATTACTCATCCCCCCCAACCCCACTCATTAAGGAATGAACAAAAATGCACCCCCCATCCAAAAATCCCCACAAAGTCCCATTCAAAATGTTAGATGGAAAGAGCCCTTCTCCCTCCAACATGTCCCATTAATCATGCACATCTTCCTTCAAGCAATTCTCTGCATTTTGGCTAAACCTTTTCAGTCAACGGGCTCTTCCTGGGCCTCATCAACATCACACTCTGAGTCTTCCTCTGCAGTGTCACTGTCCAGCCTTGTTGAGGATGGCTCTGTGTCCGGCTCAAAGAGCCTTAGGTTTGCCCGAATGCCAACCAGTTTTTCCACTCTCACATTTGTGAGCCTGTTGCGAACCTTTGTGTGGTCTCAATAGCCATGCAGTAAGCAGTGTGCTATGGCATGGATAGTCAAGTACTTGAATGGCATCTGTTTGTTTTAGTCAAGATTATGCTAAAATATACTTTCCCCAACTATATTTAAGTTCCCTTTGAAGAGCCAACCTTAAATTTTGAAGTTGACCGTTAATTCCTGTGGAAAGTTTCCATCTTTGAAAATTCCCGGAATTTTGCTACCCTAACGGTCACATGACTTCACTTCACCACCGCTAAGCTAAAGGTGGCTAATGTTGGGCTATAAAGGAACTACAGCACGGTCACATGACTTCACGTCACCACCGCTAAGCTAAAGGAGGCTAATGTTGGGCTATAAAGGAACTACAGCACGGTCACATGACTTCACGTCACCACCGCTAAGCTAAAGTTGGCTAATGTTGGGCTATAAAGGAACTACAGCACGGTCACATGACTTCACGTCACCACCGCTAAGCTAAAGGAGGCTAATGTTGGGCTATAAAGGAACTACAGCACGGACACATGACTTCACTTCACCACCGCTAAGCTAAAGGTGGCTAATGTTGGGCTATAAAGGAACTACAGCACGGTCACATGACTTCACGGTCACATGACTTCACGGTCACATGACTTCACGTCACCACCACTAAGCTAAAGGTGGCTAATGTTGGGCTATAAAGGAACTACAGCACGGTCACATGACTTCACGGTCACATGACTTCACGGTCACATGACTTCACGTCACCACCACTAAGCTAAAGGAAGCTAATGTTGGGCTATAAAGGAACTACAGCACGGTCACATGACTTCACGGTCACATGACTTCACGGTCACATGACTTCACGTCACCACCACTAAGCTAAAGGTGGCTAATGTTGGGCTATAAAGGAACTACAGCACGGTCACATGACTTCACGGTCACATGACTTCACGTCACCACCACTAAGCTAAAGGAAGCTAATGTTGGGCTATAAAGGAACTACAGCACGGTCACATGACTTCACGGTCACATGACTTCACGGTCACATGACTTCACGGTCACATGACTTCACGTCACCACCACTAAGCTAAAGGTGGCTAATGTTGGGCGTGATGCCGTTTAGTCGTCTCATTTAGACACGCTGTTTTTAAATCTACCGGTGGGGTATTTACTGACTTATTTTATGTCGTAGAATTAAAATCTCTTCCGCTTGTATTAAGCACAGATCTTATTTAATGCATCTAACCAAACACATTGACTTTGAGACGACCAAAAATGCCAACTCATTTCACTGTTTAGGGCACCATTACAGTCATGATCTTGCAACTCAATCTGTACGGTGAAATAACTCTGCTGGGTCTCTGGTGCTGGCTTTGATGATGTTCATTATAAGATAAACTCCAATGATTTTATTGGACCCCTGACTTTTCCTCTTTTCCGGGTTTTACATTTTCTGTTATTATTGAAATTTCTCAACAACTATTAAGTGTCTCCCCAGAGGATGGATCTTAAAAACTTCACCTTGACCTTTTCCAGTAATTCTATTCCCATCAGCCTCGGCTCTACTTTGTGTTAAGTGCTAATTAGCAAATGTTAGCATTCGAGTGTGCGAAAGTGAAAGGGTGGTTCATGCCAGCCAGATTGACATTTTCCTTGTTTTTAAGACTTTTCCAAGCCTAGAACATATATAAGGTAATATCAGACCTGTGTCTGGTAGCATATGTAAATCATTGCTCATTTGAATTTAATACACATCTGCAATTCTCAACTTTTTGTAAATAGGCTTCTTATTTTGAGCTAAACCAATAGTAAAAATATTGGTTGTCAATTTGATATAGCAACTTAATTGCTCTTGAGATGCAATTAAACACAGAAGTTTTACAATAGGATTTGCTGACATTTTATTCCTGTAGTCATTTTAAAACTAATGAAATGTCAACAGTTTGAGCTAAGGTCCCGAACTAAGGTTTCTGTAAATACATTTTTGTCAAATAAAATCAACTCAGACTTGGAAATACTTTTCACAAACCTTTTTCCAAATCAAATGTTTGTAGTTATTGGATTTCTTATATAAATATGGAGTAACTTCCATCCTTATTCACAAGTCAAACCAAAATATATCTTTGAAAAGGCCGTCAGGGGGCTTTGCAGTAATTACAAATCAACAAAACATGAATGTCAGATAACATTTTTTAATTAAATTACAACGCATACCATCCAAAAGTCAAAAAATGTGAAACTGAATTTCTTTGTGTCGGTGAATAACACCAACTTCCTATCGAAAATTAACCAACCATTACAATTGGGAATGATTTTAATAGACTCTACATTATATTAATAGATGTTTGTCTACCTAACCCTGTCTCAATACAAATCAGCTCATGCCAGAAAAAGAATATGAAAGTGATCATTAAAATAGGAAAGAGAGGAGATGTATTGAAGTTTAAAGACAGACGGGGTCACGTTCAGCTGGCAGAGCAAACATCTTCTCGTGTTTCCTCCACACATTCTGTCACTCCCCCAGTTTAGAGCCGACACACACAACAGAGAGCGCAGAACATCTTAAAAATATCAGTCAGCAGACTGAGGTCCGTGCAGGAGGACTCACACACACCGACGGACAGCTGCTCTCAGGAAGCAGCAGGTGCTCCCTGTGGCATTCTAAACATTGATTTATCTCAATACAAATAATTCATAACTCTTTATTGTAAATGGGACGTTTGAAAAGCCTAACTGCTATGGTGAGAAACAGATATGTTTACAGTAAGTGGAATTTATCACTGACCATTTATTCAGTATATCAATTACTCATTCGTGATGTATAAAATGTTGATTTTTTTGTCCTTGCATCAACTGCAAAATAAGAAAAACATGGGAGAAATGTTTTTATGAACTGACGTAAATTGATGTGTTTGCAGACTCTCTCACAACTTCTGCAATATTTATCAAGTTGTATGTTAAAAACGTATCAAACGCATTTCACTTAAAATGTACTATTTAAACCGTCTTCATCAACAGTTGTTGGCTTGTACGCTCATCTGTCCAAGTCTAAAGGGTTTCAAATCAATTTAATTTTCTTAGCCCTATATCAGAATAAATATGCATCTCAGGGGACTTGATCAACACATATGGACGGCAGAGTAAAAATAAAATGCAATATACACAATTAAATTGGCAAAATGTTAATTTGAATGTAAAATATAAACCGCAACAAAGCGCTTGATAGCTGAAGGCTTCAAATAAATACAAATTAAGTTATGTTTGAAAACTTGTTAACGTATGTTTTAATGCAATTTTGCAGTTAAACACACATCGTATTTACTTCAATGCAATTAGAGACATCAACCTGATTAAAAGTAAATAAAAAATATCCTTTGAGCATTATGTATGATCATATGAACTAACATACAATCCTCCTCATGACCTTCCACTGTTGCAAAAGGATCCCATGCTTAACACGTCCACCACAAAGCCCTCAGCAGCTCATAATTATGAATATACTGTATGTTTACTAAAAATCCCCTGTGTGTGTGTGTGTGTGTGTGTGTGTGTGTGTGTGTGTGTGTGTGTGTGTGTGTGTGTGTGTGTGTCTGTGTGTGTGTGTGTGTGTGTGTGTGTGTGTGTGTGTGTGTGTGTGTGTGTGTGTGTGTGTGTGTGTGTGTGTGTGTGTGTGTGTGTGTGTGTGTGTGTGTGTGTGTGTGTGTGTGTGTGTGTGTGCTAACATGCGGCGCTGACAGGGGCTAACATCGATCTGCCCTGCAGTGACAGAGGATTCAACCTCTGCTAATTCCCTCTAATCAAGTCCACTGCTGTAATAAAGAGGGTGTGATTAAAGAGGGGGCAAATAGAGGGGAGGGTGTACTGTAAATCATGTACAAATTAGTGCTGTACGACTTGGGGGGAAAAAAGAACGAATTTGTAATATGATTTGCGAAACAAGAGGGAATGAAATAATGAAAAATGATATCATTGAAAAATATATTAAAATGAGGTTTGTTTGTTTAAGAGCTATTAAACCAGGATTTCTTATTAAGTCTGTAAATAATGTTTGTAGGCTTCTCTGCAGCGCCATAATATTTGCATTTACCAAATATTGTGCTTCATGTGTTTTAAATACTGCACTTGTCCATAATGCAATTTTCAATAAAATGTTGATTAACTGTGCAGCTCTAGTGTATATCACTGAAGCTTTCATCTTCATCCCTGCTCTATGAATATTAAAAACTATCTGATGATGAAAAGGTTGTTTTTAATCCACAGAGGAGCATGTCAACCTAATGAAATCCAAGCATCTGAACACAACATACTGTATCTCTCTTCTCCACGCTAAATAATGCAACACTGAAGATAACATAACACATTTAGCGTATACATATTAATCATACTATTAAATATAACATCGCACAGCATGCCCAATAAATAAAACTGACATAATACAAATACATGGCTCGTCCTTTTACAGTTTGAACAATGAAACTCAGAGTTATGTGAGAATATACCGCCTCCACAAGCAGTTTTTCCTCGCTGTTTCTCCGTCGACTGAAAAGCGCCCTTACGCACTTTTTGGGGGACGAACATTTGAATAAGCAAAATACAGTTCTTACATTTTTGGGCAATTAAACGTCGGGCAATATACTCCGAAATGCAGGGTTTAGGTGTGGAAAAGCCGTAATTGCAAGCTTACAAATCCAGCGTTGTGACCAATATTCGGGGACTATCCATGCATTTGGATAGAGTGGGAAGATCGACCACTTCCTGCAGTCTAGTTCTTCAGTAAGAGTAGAAGTACTCAGGTCTAGTTCTTCAGTAAGAGTAGAAGTACTCAGGTCTAGTTCTTCAGTAAGAGTAGAAGTACTCAGGCCTAGTTCTTCAGTAAGAGTAGAAGTACTCAGGTCTAGTTCTTCAGTAAAAGTAGAAGTACTCAGGTCTAGTTCTTCAGTAAGAGTAGAAGTACTCAGGTCTAGTTCTTCAGTAAGAGTAGAAGTACTCAGGTCTAGTTCTTCAGTAAAAGTAGAAGAAGAGTCCTTCACATCCCTTGTAAATCCACTGTAGCCCCATTAATTCTCAGTGGGACTGAAAAAGAAATAATAAAAAAAAACAGATTTGTAAAGAAATGCATTCGGTCGGTGGGTAAGGACCAGAATATTTTCAAAAGTTGAAGAAAAACTCCCGAAAATGACCAACATCCACCAGGTGGCACTCTAGAAAAAATTCTGATCCAATAAAACCAGTTGAAATTTTAGGTTTAGGATTAAAAAATGTGGGAAAATGTTGAGAGGGCTTAAAGTAAATACATCTGTTTGCAAACGTGTTCAATAGTTATCTAGTTATATGCTAAATACTTCTAAAATATAATTGATTTTTTTTTTACCGAAATTGACAAACATCCACCAGGGGACACTAAAGAACACATTTCAATAATAAAATAAAACTAAAACCAATTAAAATTGTACCATTGTAGATTGGGGTTAAGGGACCAGAACATTTGTTAAAAATAGACCAGGTGACACTATAGAAAACATTTCAATGAAAAAAAAACTAAAACCAATCGAAATGTTATTTTAAGTTAGAGTTAGGCCGACAACTAAGGAAATGCGTTCTGGCGGTGGGTAAGGACCAGAACATTTTAAAATAAAAAGTCCCGAAATTGACAAACATCCACCAGGTGACACTGTAGAACACATTTCCATAAAATAAAATAAAAGTTAGGGTCTAGGGTTAAAAAACATGGGAAAATGTTGAGAGGATTTAAAGTAAATGCATTCGTTTGCAAACATGGTCAATAGTTATTTTTGTTCTATGCTAAATACTTTGGCTGACAACTTTGTAAGGAAATGCATTCTGGCGGTGAGTAAGGACCAGAAGATTATTTAAAAACAGCAAATAAAAATTCCTGAAATCAACAAACATCCACATCCGCACACTATAGTTTTAAAAAGGTTTAAAAAACTAAAACCAATCGAAATGTTACCATTGTCAGTTAGGGTTAGGTTTAAAGTTTCAAGGCTTTATTGTCATTAGCACATTAGTGTAGATATATCAATTCAAGTCAAAGGCTCCTCCAACAGTGCAACATATACATGTAGGACATAGAACAAAAAAAACAGATAAAATAGTGCAAGAAAATGTTTGGAGATGTTAGGATTAGGGTTAGGTTTAGGTTAGGTTTAGGTTTAGGTTTGGTTTAGGTTAGGTTTAGGTTAGGTTTAGGTTTAGGTTTAGGTTAGGTTTAGGGTTAGGGTTAGGGTTAGGGTTCGGTTTAGGTTTAGGTTAGGGCTAGGTTAGGTTTTGGGCTAGGGTTAGGTTAGGATTAGGTTTAGGTTTAGGTTTAGGGTTAGGGTTCGGTTTAGGTTTAGGTTAGGGTTAGGTTTAGGTTTAGGTTAGGGTTAGGGCTAGGTTTCGGTTAGGTTTAGGTTAGGGTTAGGTTAGGGCTAGGGTTAGGTTAGGGTTAGGTTAGGGTTAGGGTTAGGTTTAGGTTAGGATTAGTTTTAGGTTAGGGTTAGGTTAGGGCTAGGGTTAGGTTAGGGTTAGGTTTAGGTTAGATGTAGGTTTATGTTTAGGTTAGGGTTAGGGTTAGGTTAGGGTTATGGTTAGGGTTAGGTTTAGGTTAGGGTTAGGTTAGGGTTAGGGTTAGGTTAGGGTTAGGTTAGGGTTATGGTTAGGTTAGGGTTAGGTTAGGGTAAGGGTTAGGTTTAGGTTAGGGTTAGGCTGACAACTTACATAATCGTCCAATCATCCACCTCTATGACACAAGCGAAGTGAAGCGGACCCCTGCTTGCCTTTCAAAGAAGCGTTGGGACTTTTCAATTGTAACGACGCTCACTTCCTCTTCCAGGCTCTGCCCTCTGAAGCTGGAACAGGAAATGAGGAGCGAGCGTCTGATTGTTCGCTTTGATTCCCGGGCAACTTTTTCCTTTTCATCCCTGCCTACCGCTCTCTTATTCTCTTTATTGTTTTTCTCACACATTCACCCCTTTTGCTTTTCATTTGTTATTCTCTTTCTCTCTGGCACTCCCCTGCTCACAGATAAAGGAATATATACATGAAGGGAGCTGCTGTTGACTCCTGGGCAGATGTCCTGATAGACAAAGTGATAAACGAGACGGTTTGATGGCTTCTTTATCCCTTTATCTCAAACATTGTTCACGCCATGTTAAAAAAGCACGCTTATATTTAAGGTCAGTTGCAGCAACACTTTTTTATGCAAGAACAACAAACTCTTGAAATACTCTAAATGTAAATGCCGTACTGTACTCTGTGAATAAATAACCTTCTCCCGGTGCCCCCGCTTTAATGTATGCACACTACTTTAAAGAAAAATTGTTCAGTCAGCACACATGCATGGGTGACTGCTGAACAAAAAACCATAATACTCCTCTGGATGTCCTTAATTATGTTCTATGGCGCATTGCTGGACTTTAATCCCAGCGATGGCCGTCCTCAGAGGGTCAGACACAACGCTTTCACTGCCTCAGGGGCTACGTGTTATCATTGTTAAAGGGATAATCAGGCAGCTGGTGTTATATCAGTCTTTTATTCCTGAATATTAGCTGACTATGTGACTTTTTCTTTTACAATTACTTCAAGCATCTGTCCAATCTTATGTGCCTTTGAGCATGACATTGAATGCTAAGCCCCCACTTGCACCAGCTGTTCAAACTGTGTTAATTGTTAATATGATTTGACAAAAAAAAAACTCAAAGTCAAGAAGATTTGATAGATTTAATAAACATAATATGATATAACTGAATTAGCAAACCATATGCAGATTAAAAAAGACTCGCCAATCACTGTTGGTTAGTTTGCATAATTGGATATCTCTCTTCTATTCTAAACTGCATGGATTCTCAAACAAATGTTTCACATTTTGTTTCTTAAGAAACCCAAATATACAGTACCTGATTTTGCAACGTATTTAAAAAATAGTAATCAGCCTTTGTTAATAAATGTTTTTTTCTCAATGTCACCATAAATGACCAATAACCAAATATAAAACAACATTTAACGGTGGATGTTTCCAAGACTAAAACCGGCAAATCCTTTGTTGATAAATGAAACAGGGTTGCACCAGGAGAGTGCATGAAACAAATCTGTTTTTGAAAAATCTCCCTGGTCCCCGGCTTGAGCTTCAACCTCAGGATCCATGTATCTGTGATCCTCTCCAGAATGGAAGTAGTCATCACATACAGAGCATCAACTAGTTCCTGAACAGTGTCCTTCACATGCTGATATCCAAGAGAGGGAGTTACCCAGTCACAACATTGAGGAATTCCGGTTCAATGTACAAAATAATAAAGATTTTTTTCTAAAAATGCTGGTTTTTTTTCAGAAAATCTAAACATACTTAATTTTTCTCAAATTCGGACTTTTTCTTAATATCTCAAAATTCAGATTTTTTTCCTTAAAATTCAGATTTCTTTCTTCAAAAGTCTAACTTGTTTCTCAAAATTCTGAATTTGTCTCAAAATTCTGAGCTTTCCCAAAAGCTCAAAATCCTGACTTGTTCTCAAAATTAGTCAAAATTATGACTTTTTTTAAAATGTCTGACTTTTTCTCAAATGTCCGATTTTTTCTCTAAATACTTAAAAATGTTAATAATCACTGGTCCCCGGCTTGAGCTTGAATCTCAGGATCCATGTATCTGTGATCCTCTCCAGAATGGAAGTAGTCATCACATACAGAGCATCAACTAGTTCCTGAACAGTGTCCTTCACATGCTGATATCCAAGAGAGGGAGTTCCACAGTCACAAGATGGAGGAATAGAAAGCAGTATTCAATGTTTACTTCAGATTAGCTCCACGTCAGAAATGAGCATGCTTGTCATATGTCTCTCTCCATAGAGGCTGAATCATCATGTTAATCACATAGCTATCATATGCCTCAAACAGTCCTGATGCTCTTCTAGGTAATCACACATCCTGTCATGTTCACAGCTACAGTTGGGATACCTTTGATATCATGTGGACTCTGATACTGGAAGAGGACATTCAGGATTTTCCCAACAAAACCAATGCCCCAGAGAACGTTTATTGAAATCTGCCTGAAGTATCTCGTGCATCTGAAGGTCTTGGTTCTGTTTTAAAGTGAGGGTAGCCGTGAAGCTGACCCGTGGTGCAGCGGGGTTTCAGGATCTTTTGTAATGTGGCAGCAGAGTTGGTTTAATCCCTGCCCCACTGCAGCATAATCCAAATGGAGCTCCGAATAGTCCTGAAGCTAATAGCCTCCCAGGAGCCCCTCCATTGGCTCTGCCTGCAGATTAATACCGAGGTCTATTCCAGGCCCTTTCCACTCTGTGATTCTGCGGGAGGGACATTTTTCTTCTGGCTTGCTCAGCTATATCTCGCTCTGTCTTTGTTAAACTTTTAACCCTGAATTAACCGGGCGACTTTCCCTAAAGAACTGAGTCTGTTCTGGTTCTGTATGAACGTCAGGAAGGCATTCAGTAATGTTGGGTCTTTTGTTGTGCATTTCTACAATTTCTGGACGTGAAGACAGGAGTATATGATTTCAGGCGTTTACTGCAAGAAAGGCATCCATAACAATCTCTTTATCTATTCGTAGATGTTGCATAACTTCACACCATTCACCTGTCGACTCTGAATCAGGTCTTCAGACAGTTTACTCTTCTCATTGTACTTATTCTTCTCGTTGTACTTATTCTTCTCGTTGTACTTATTCTTCTCGTTGTACTTACTCTTGTCGTTGTACTTATTCTTCTCGTTGTACTTATTCTTCTCGTTGTACTTATTCTTCTCGTTGTACTTACTCTTGTCGTTGTACTTATTCTTCTCGTTGTACTTATTCTTCTCGTTGTACTTATTCTTCTCGTTGTACTTATTCTTCTCGTTGTACTTACTCTTGTCGTTGTACTTATTCTTCTCGTTGTACTTATTCTTCTCGCTGTACTTATTCTTCTCGTTGTACTTATTCTTCTCGTTGTACTTATTCTTCTCATTGTACTTATTCTTCTCGTTGTACTTATTGTTCTCGTTGTACTTATTCTTCTCGTTGTACTTATTCTTCTCGTTGTACTTACTCTTCTTGTTGTACTTATTCTTCTCGTTGTACTTACTCTTCTCGTTGTACTTATTCTTCTCGTTGTACTTACTCTTCTCGTTGTACTTATTCTTCTCGTTGTACTTACCCTTCTCGTTGTACTTACCCTTCTCGTTGTACTTATTCTTCTTGTTGTACTTACCCTTCTCGTTGTACTTACCCTTCTCGTTGTACTTATTGTTCTCGTTGTACTTACTCTTCTTGTTGTACTTACTCTTCTCATTGTACTTATTCTTCTCGTTGTACTTATTCTTCTCGTTGTACTTATTCTTCTCGTTGAACTTATTCTTCTCGTTGTACTTATTCTTCTTGTTGGACTTATTCTTCTCGTTGTACTTATTCTTCTCGTTGTACTTATTCTTCTCGTTGTACTTACCCTTCTCGTTGTACTTGCTCTTCTCGTTGTACTTGTTTAGTGACAATGAATGCTTCTTCTCTAATCTAAAACCATCATGTCATCATGTTATGATGATTCAAATTATTTATCTATATACCATATTCCATGTACTTGTATATAGACTCTTCTTGCACTATTTCTATTCTATTTGTATTTACTTCTCAAAACTATGTTAACCCTGTTTTAATTGTTTTATGTCCTATATATATTAATGTTGCACTGTTGGAGGAGCCTGAGACTTAAGTTTTCCATTGACACAACTACACTGTAGCTAATGTGCTAATGTCAATAAAGCTTTGAAACTTGAATCTTGAAATGGTGTCACCATGCTTTGGAAATCTACAGAATTGATTCGGATAACAAAAACGAGCCAACAAACCTAAGGAAGACAGGTTCTGTGTGTAGAAAGGACAGCAGAAACAAAACACATGTGCATTCGTTCTTCTTGAATGTCCACAACATGTCTGTAACATTATTCAAATGACAGTACAGGCATTTAAGGTGAATGCGTGCTCTGTGTTTTGCATAACTGCATTGTCGAGGCAGCACAAGAGAAATCAAACAACCCTGAAACTCACGCCAGCTGCACATCCTCCCACCTGTGATGGATTTTCACACTGCACTGACTAAATCTGTCCATGAATTAAACATTGTGTTCATCAGTTTCAACAACATCGGGCTCCTGCAGCTCCGTCATGCGCCAAACTCCCACCTCTGGAAACAGTGTTTAACCAGCGAGGCTGAATAACATCTAACTCAGACTGGAATAGTGTCCTGATATATAATTGAAGACATCATTTCTAATGTGAGACGTCCCTTCTTCTTAATATTATGAAGGTAGCAGGGGGTGGAAATGAGATTGCTCTGTGTTAGACTAAGCTGGAGATTCCTTTTTTAAATTAAGTTAGACATTTGAGGAGAGAATCCACTTCACTTGCTTGAAGCTGTGTTCAAATGCACTTTACGTAGTTTTATTTTAATAATATATCAGATTAAAAAAATCCCAACAGGTGGTATATGTGGTGGATTTGTTCTGGGTATACTGACAAGATCATTAGCAACGTCAAGGGGAAAAGGTGAAGACTCATCTAACATATTTTTTGTATCCAAGAAACTATGAAATTAGTGATAATTATGTTACAAATAATAAAAAGACTTCTTCTATGACATGAGATGGCAGTCAAATGCAAAATAAATGTCTTTAAAATCAGGTCAAGTGAAAAAAGTATTGGAATAACTTTTTAAAACACAATAAAAGCGACTGCCTGTTTAACACAAGGCAAGGCAAGTTTATTTATTCTGTACGCGACAATTCAAAGTGCTTTACAAAACAAATTAAAAGACTTTTTAGGAATACATACAGTACAAACACATATAATGGCATTTTACAACAGGCATTACAAAGCAAATATAATTAAATAATTAAAATAAACACTACAGGTATACAATACATGTTTATGAGCAGCTCAATTAAAAGCAGCCAAAGAGATGTGTTTTTAGTCTCCATTTAAAAATAGTAAGCGTTTCTGCGGACGTGCATGATTTGGGTAGTTTGTTCCAGAGTGTCGGGGCATAACAGCTAAACGCTGCCTCTCCATGTTTTGCTTTTACTCTCGGAACCGATAGCAGACCCGTCCCAGAAGACCTGAGGCACCTTGATGGCTCGTAATTATGTTATCCTAAACCATGTAATGATTTAAAAACTAGCAACAGTACTTTAAAATCAATTCTTTCGCCGACTGGAAGCCAGTGTAGAGACTTCAGAACCGGACTGATGTGATCCACTCTTTTAGCGTTAGTGAGGAGGACTCGTGGAGCAGCGTTCTGAATCAGCTGTCTGATGGATTTTTTTGTCAGCCCTGTGAATACACTATTGCAGCAGTGCAGACAGAATCACGAGGAAAGAGGACATTTGCGCGACTGTCATTTAATTGGAAGGTTGTGGGTTCGATGCTGGCCCCGGCAGTCATCATGGCCGACGATACGAATGGGTTTGAATGGTTCAATTATGACTTTTAAATGTAAAGGCTTTGAGGATGAATACAACGCCATATCCATGTACCATTTTGAGTTGCCAAGAACCTCTGTTTTCTACTATCAAGGGCACTTCTGTATTGTTTCTCAGTTAATTAAGACCCCCTTACTCATATTCGCTTCTTCTTCTTCCCTTTTGAACTTTTAATGCTCCTAAAGTGGACCAATGTACAACAGTTAAGGGACAGATGAAAGGCAAGCATACAACAAAACACCCCTTGGCTGATCCCGTCCTTCCCGAACGATCCTTTCCTTTCATCCTTTCCTCTGTTATTCCCAAACTCTCATAATCATAATCTCACTTCTTCACATTTCTCTTTAAAATCTGCTTCCTTTGTCTTCTTGTCCCTACTTCCCCCCTTCCTCTCTACTCAAACTCAAACTCATCCCTTCCTTCTATCCATTCCCGTTCCTTCCACATCAATCTATGCCTCACCCTTTTTTAATCTTCCTAAATTCTCGCTAATTATTTCTCTTCAATCCAGACCTCCTCCTCCTCCTCCTCTCTCTTTGGTATGAAATTGGTTTCTAAGTGATTTATGAGCGATGAGAGGCTAATGAAGAGTTTATGCCGTAACTCTTCATTACTCTACTATTAAATGCCGTCTTCTGTCCTGAGTGTGAGTGTGACTTATGAGTGTGTTAAAACTCTTTAAAAAGCACCTTATAATGAATTCGGGCTTGATGGATGTCATTAGGGCAATCGTCTCGAGAATTCCATTTTTTTTTGTCTCTCATTTCTCAGGCAACAGAAGTGCGTCGGTGAGAGACCTTTGATGGTTTTTAATAAGACGTCTCATTACTAAGCAAGAGGACAACCGTAAATTAGAAAACCTCCCACATACACTCACCTGCAAGGGAGAAGAGGGAAACAAACAACCCACACAAATCCAAATGACCCTTCCATCCTTCTGTATCCAAACAACCATGAATGTGAGAAAAGAAACTGCTCATTTACTCAGTGACAGATAAACATGTTTTAATTGCAAAAATATGCAAACAAACAAACTCATCTCACCTTTCTCACTGTCTCTCCACTCCCGTCTGTTAGTGGTTTATGTTTCCTGTTGAGCCGTTTACGCTGTAAGTTATGAGCTTCTTTGCCGCTAACGACAGCCAAATGGCCGACACGGCTGCCGTCAAACTCTTAATGTGTAAATCGAAACCTCAGTGGGCCACAATCAATATCTCGTCCTCGGGACAGGAAGATATTATTTTCTCGGCTCAATGTGCCCGTGTATCACATTATGCTGCATGCTGGGGGGCTTGTTGAATGCTGCAGGGATGAATACCACGTAGATGCGAAAAGGAAAAATCACCGACAGTTATTGTGTGTTGGAATCAATTACAGAGAGCGCCAACGGCCACTTTTGTTTCAGCTGAAGGCAGACAGAGAATAACTAGACAGTGGAGGGAAAAAGACAATATGCAGACACTATGGAAACTGATTGTGTTGCACATATGTTTAGGCAGTATATCATTAGTGGGTCTTACTTGTGGACTGTCATACTGAAGCCTTGAATTTGGCATTTTGGCCATTGCATCTGTTTTTTTTAGACCAAGAAATGACCAAAGACACATGTAGGAGACCAACACGTAACATTTAACTTTCATGAATTTAAAACCCATCGTGAAAGGAATAAAGGGGCGAAAAAAAACCTAAAACATTTGTAAACGGACAACTTTCTGGAAGCATACACTTTTTAATCGTCTATTTTACATAATTTACAAAAGGAACTAGAGATCAGGAACCTTTAATCATTAAGACAATGTTTATTTAGGTATATGGCACGTTCACACCGCAGTACTTTTCCCACTTTAGTTCAGGAGAACTCTTTAGCTGTGATGAACTAAGTACAGATCGCGTTCACACCGGAATAAGTCCCTGGGGAAGGATTAGGCAAATGAGCCGCTGACGTCACTTCTTCTTCTTCTGCTTTGGGTTTACTGGCAGGCCACAAACCACTTCATGGCGTATACTGCCACCCGGAGTCCCCGGCCGGAAGTCCCCGGAGTTGGGGACTGGCTTCATTAGAAGCTGCTGGGACTCCCAGCAGCTTCTAATGAAGCCTTCAGAGTAAACGGCCAGAACGCCGACACCTCCTCATCTCCACCGCTCCCATGTTTTCTTTTGTGTTGCCATAAGTTAGTCCCTCTGCGTTTCTGCGCTGGGCTAATGCTAATGCTAATAATGCTAATGCAAGGATAATAAAATGGCGACTTCACAAAACCTTTTGGAAGTTTTACGGGGCGTGGTTTTCCGTCCAGCCAATCAGACATAGGAACCTTTTTCTCCCTGCTCTCTCGCAGGGACTGAAAAGGGGGTAAAAAGGTTCTCATGAACTCATTTTAGTTCCGGCTCTTTTTGGTGTGAACGCGACAACTAAAGTGGGAAAAGTACTGCGGTGTGAACGCGCCTAAAGACATCTATACAATTAGACTTCTCTTTTGCAGCAAGAGTAGTTGCATGCATGCTATTCAATATAAACCATCGAGTTTAAGGCACTTTCGCATTGGTTTAGGAGAGCAAAATGTAACATTTCACTTTCATGAATTTAAAGCCCATTGTGAAAGGAATAAAGTAGCAAAAAGAAAACCTAAAAACATTTATAACGAACAACTTTTCGGAAGCATAAACGTTTTTATCGTCTTTTTACCAAACGAACATGATGCTGTATTGATGAAGACTTGACACTAGAGATTAGGAACCTTTACTCATTAAGACAATGTTTATTTAGGTAATTAATAACATTTCTCATAGACCTCTATACAATTAGACTTCTCTTTTGCAACAAGACGAGTTTCTCACATGCTATTTTTTTTTTTTTGCTAATCGGACACACAGTAGAGGTTGTGTTGTTTGATACTCTTCCATATCTATACTTCTAAATCTATGCTGAACAGTTTTTGTACCTTAGATGTACCGCAGAACCTCAAACTCCAACATAGATTAACGAATAGCAACCACAACCCTAACTCTAAAAAAACATTCTTCAGAATTCGACCCGGCACAAAACTCCTGAAAGATGTGAAACCGTTGAGAAACAGAAATACGTTCTTTGATGTTTTTCTGCTTTCCTTCACACTTTGGTTTCGACTGAAGCTCTGCTCACCTGGTGAACAATGAGATGCAGTTTCTGTATCTGCAAATCAATTCTCACAAACAACTAGTCATACAGGACAGAACAAACTCACGCCTCAAGAACTCAAGACAATGCTTATTTTGGTAATCAATCATTTTCTCAAAGACCTCTATACAATTATATTTCTCTTTTGCAACAAGAAGAGTCTCTCGCATGCTATTCAATAGAAACCATCAAGTTTAAGGCACTCTCGCATTGGTTTTTCTAATCGGTTGTGTTGTGTACAGTAATACACTTCAATATCAATACTTCTAAATCTATACTTTACAGTTTATGTACCGCAGAACCTCAAACTCAAACATAGACAATGCAACCCAGAACAAAACCCCTGAAAGAACTGAAACCGTTGAGAAACAGAAAAACGTTCTTTGATCTTTTTCTGCTTTCCTTCACACTTTGGTTTCGAGTGAAGCTCTGCTCACCTGGTGAACTATGAGATGCAGTTTCTGTATCTGCAAATCAATTCTCACAAAAAAGTAGTCACACAGGACAGAACAAACTCATGCCTTGGAGCACTCATGCAACCCATTTATAGCTTCTCCAAACACTTCACCTAAGAAGTAAATGTACAGAGTAGAGTGAGGGAAAGTGTGAAAGGTAAAAGCTCCAGATGTTTTGACCATGAGAGGCTTGTCTCTGTGAACATGTCGTTTCATTGGGTCTACATCTTTTCCCTTTCCATCCTTTGTGTCTTGATGTGCGGTTGCTCTTTTGTGACGGAGATATTGTTGTCGAGGATTACCTGATTGTGTTCGCACTACATCTAAACTGCTCAGCTCTGCTACACTTTCTTTATCCTTTTTGTTCATGACCCAGTTCTCTATAATTACAGCAACAAGGGGAAGCAAATGAGTTCTCGTCTCACAAATAAAAAACCAGCCCTTCTTGGAATCCTTTAGTGATTTCAAATAACTACAGGGGTCATTTGTTGTTTTTAATGCAATGCAAATCTGCCATGGCTTTCATTAAAATGTATTTCCACTACAATTAGCTAACCATATTTTCCTGATCACAGCAGTTTTTTTCCCGATATAAGTCCTGTGTGAATGAGTACCTGGTTTCTTTTTGCTCCTCTCTGGGTCAATAATTATAGAGGCTGCAGTGTAAATCATTAATGAAGCCTCTGATAGTATTTTGGATGCTAGTACAGAGGCTCCTCTCGCTTCCCAGCAGGGTGAGGCATTATGTTTCAATCCAATCTACAGAAAATTGTTGAAATGAAAGCAGTACATTCGGTTGAAATACAGATATATATTTTTTTCTGTTTTTTTAAATCGAACACATTTCTTTAACAACCAAGGTCCAGGAGTTTATTGGGGCTGGATCTGATATGGGAAACAGTGCACTTTGGATCATTGGATATTCATTTAGTGCACCATTGTAGGGCTATCCTTGATTGCAGACATTTGTATTTGAATACAAATGATATGATAACCGAGATGCCCTGCTAAGTTTCTAAATAATTCATACTTAAGCTTCAAATAATCATAATAAGTGAGTTTTTGACTGACCAAATCTTAGTCGGTTGAGCTAAACATGACCAATTAGGAGCACCATAGTCCATCACTGTCAGCGACTGAAGAGGCTCTTAGTCCAATAGCAATCATACCATTTTGTCCATCGCTCGATTAGTGACTTGTTTCTCCACTAAGTATTATGCAAAAGCTCCAACTCCAATCCTCTGCTAACCCCTTGATGCACTCATTATTCGTAATAACAAGTCAACTAAGCTGTGAATTACAGATACACTGTTGCAGGACTCTCCTACACTTTACTTTTTAAACTTTTCTGACCCCTCATACGATTTTGATGTCATCCAGATCTGTAAAACTGATTTTCTCCCCTAGAAATCATGCAAAAGCACCAATTTCACTCTTGCAATTACCGGAGGTGTTCTCATTAGTTTGTAATTGGCATGCAAATTGCATTACATTATTAATTAAGTTAATAAATCATATTTGTCTAAGCCCAAAATGACAGATTAGTCGGCAAATCAACTAAGATGGCGCAAACCTACACCATTGGTTTGAATTGTTATAGGAAATGCAGAGGAAACGCAGAGGAAATGCAGAGGAAACGCAGAGGAAATGCAGAGGAAATGTAGAGGAAATGCAGAGGAAATGTAGAGGAAATGCAGAGGAAATGCAGAGGAAGTGAAGAGGAAATGAAGAGGAAATGCAGAGGAAATGCAGAGGAAATGCAGAGGAAACACAGAGGAAATGCATAGGAAATGCAGAGGAAATGCAGAGGAAATGCAGAGGAAATGCAGAGGAAATGCAGAGGAAATGAAGAGGAAAGGCATAGGAAATGCAGAGGAAATGCAGAGGAAATGCAGAGGAAATGTAGAGGAAATGTAGAGGAAATGCAGAGGAAATGCAGAGGAAATGCAGAGGAAATGCAGAGGAAATGTAGAGGAAATGTAGAGGAAATGCAGAGGAAATGCAGAGGAAATGCAGAGGAAATGCAGAGGAAATGTATAGGAAATGCATAGGAAATGCAGAGGAAATGCAGAGGAAATGCAGAGGAAATGTAGAGGAAATGTAGAGGAAATGCAGAGGAAATGCAGAGGAAACGCAGAGGAAATGCATAGGAAATGCATAGGAAATGCAGAAGAAATGCAGAGGAAACGCAGAGGAAATGCAGAGGAAACGCAGAGGAAACGCAGAGGAAATGCAGAGGAAATGCAGAGGAAACGCAGAGGAAACACAGAGGAAACGCAGAGGAAATGCAGAGGAAACGCAGAGGAAATGCAGAGGAAACGCAGAGGAAACACAGAGGAAACACAGAGGAAACGCATATCGAAGCAGTTTTTTACCTCAAACTTTTCTATAAAACTGATTTAATGCGAGAAGTGCAGTTAGGGTTGTCCAGAAGCAAAAGGCTAGTCGTGTTTTATTTGAGCTCTCATCCACCGCAGTATGCACTCCACCCACAGAAAGAAATGTCCTTACAGTATCTCTACATTTCCGTCTTACCACACAGCTCCACCCTGGAACCAAACATCCATCCTCCCACTCACCGCCTCTGGAGTTTTTAAGTTTAGTGTCTCTCGGTTTTATCAATTCTTTCCCAGGAGTTACCGACTGCAGTGGCATCAATAACCATCCCGTCTGAAGATAAAGTCTGCTTGAATCAGAAACAATGACACAAACTGCCTTTAAAACTGCTCTTAAAGCCCCGAACAGAAGCCAGTGTGTCTTCTTTAATTAGGCCTAGTAGATGTTTCCTTCCATCGCCCAGGGTCCATTACAGGAAGAGCCAGTTTTACTTACATCTGTGAAAACCTGGGGAATATCAAGAAGCAGAAACCTAGCAGAGCGAGTCTGATGTGTGGAGGATGTTTCATTAAAGTGCAGCACAAGTTTTTCTTCTGCTCGCTTCCTTCCCTTCAGTATCTCCCTGCAGAGCTGCACTTACCTGTAACTCTAACAAACACATTTAAATAACCCAGAAGTGATAATAAAGGTTTTATTTAAGCTTTGATTTCCTCCCATATTTCACATTTAAGCCTGTTTTTTTCAAACTAAATTATAACGAATAATGAACAAGAATATATTTGAAACTGAATTTCTTCGTCTTCTTGTTAATCTTATACTGCATTAATAAAGTTTATCTTACAATTAAGAAGGATTATTAAATGAACTAATGTTTGTTGTCCAGAGCTGACGTTAAATTGAGCGGACTTCTTTCTGCGGATTGATATGAATGCACATAGTCCTTTAGCAACGGTCTGTTCTCCTTAGCAACGGTTTGTTAACAAAACAACAACCTCTGAAATTATATAATTTTTATCTTACAATTGAAAAGGAGGTTTAAATAAACTGACTGATTTCTGTGGATTGATATGACTGCACATAGACCCCTTGATCCTCCTTCCTTAGCAACGGTCTGTTCTCCTTAGCAACGGTCTGTTAGCGAAAAAT
>NC_136906.1:79224908-79254908 GCF_949606895.1 Notothenia rossii | reverse complement strand
TCCTGTGTGATTTATAAATAAGCATTTGCCAAATATGAGAATTTAGTGTTATTGAATTGAAGATGCAGAAAGCAGCGGGCATTAAAGCTCAACAAAACAAAACAAAAGCCCTTCTAAAGGTATCAGTGATCGTGATCTGAGGCTGAAAACATCGTTAACTTTCATCAGATCCAGGATCTGCAGAGCGAGACGGAGGTAGCCATAGATCAGTGTCAGCCGCTGTTCTACTTTTAGCTCTGTGGCCCGGTCACACTGCCACCCTGTGAGTGAGTGTGTGTGTGTGTGTGTGTGTGTGTGCGTGTGTGTGTGTGTGTGTGTGTGTGTGTGTGTGTGTGTGTGTGTGTGTGTGTGTGTGTGTGTGTATATAACAGATGAAAGCAGGAGAAGGCTGTAGGGAGGAACACAACTCTTTTTCAGCATCAGTTCCTGCAACATTCAGCCGCGAGGCATCAGTCGACGAGACCTGAATCACAGATTGAAGATCCAAGAAACATTAGAAAGTGTACACACTGTGTGTTTGTGTGTGTGTGTGTGTGTGTGTGTGTGTGTGTGTGTGTGTGTGTGTGTGTGTGTGTGTGTGTGTGTGTGTGTGTGTGTGTGTGTGTGTGTGTGTGTGTGTTTGTATTTGTATGCATGTGGGGTGCTTATTTTCCTAATATGGTGTTTAAATCTGGTAATTATGATGTTAATTAGCTAATGTTAATTTAAAAGTTTGACTTTCAAACTGTGTATTCACTACGCCATATGAACCGTACAAAGTCATTTTATTTTGAATGGCCAAGAGATTTGAGTAAAGTTTGGTAGAAGGAAAGGGGGGCTCAGGAGAGGGATGAAGAGGAGAGAGAAGAAGCTGGATAATCAAGGTTTGATGTGTAACCCAGGGGTACTTTGTAAATGAGTTTCTTACTTAACGGTGAGCTATCATGCTAAATGCACTTTTTTTTACGTCTTTTCTACATGAATATGTGTCCCCGGTGTTCGAGGGAACTCACCAAGTGTCAGAAAACACAACCCTCTCTCTTTCCCTCCATACCCAAATCTCTTAAAAAGGGGCTGCAACGGATCTGATACAGACTGATCCAGATTTGAACACTTCTATGATGTCACAGAAGTGGCGCTACGGCTATTGAGCCAACTCCACCAATCAGGAGGAGACAGCCACGGACATTGCCGTTGGAAAGCGCTGGAGACGCTGTAGTACATATGCCAGGCCTGTAGATGGTGCTGTTCTCACAGAATCAGCCCATGATGCAAAGACAGTGTTAAATTGAGCGAAATGAGGAATGGCTAAAATGCATGATCTGTTTGGTATTTTGAAAAATAAAAAGTATAATATGCCTTAGGTATGGTCCTACACTATATTATTCAAATATAGCATGATAGGTCCACTTTAATCGACTCCCCAGGTACAAATCCAAGACTTTCTATTGTTGTGGAGCAATGGTGTCATCCCATTGGGAGAGGAAGAGGAGGAGGAAGAGGAGAACATGAATTAGGGTGGAGGGTTGTGAAAATGTATTCTCATGAAAAAAGTTGAATTGAGTGACTTTGAGTGATTTGAGTAAAAGGGGAAGAAAATGTTCAGTTCCTGAATTGTATTAATCACAATAACAACATTTTCAACCGTTACCATCATCATTTAAATGTGACAATTGTGAAATTAAGATTGAATATTATTTATTTGTGCAGGAGGAAGAATGAAAAGAAAAATAAAAAAAACACTGAAGCTTTTTTTTGGAACTTTTAAAAGGAATTAGGGTGGAGGGCTGGGAAATGGAGATATTCATGTCAACATTAGCAACCCTCAGAAGAAAAACACTTTGTTCCTGACTGAACATTTTAGAATTTCTAAGATAAAGGCTCAATTGATGTTCCCTGGACAAATGAAAGTTAAATATTATGTCTTAATCGTTATCACAGCTTGGGTTTTGGAGTGGAAATTGGTTTGACTCCATGCTTGAGGTGGGCTTCACTAAGCCGACTAAGGTATATCATCCCTCTCTGGCATGTTTCACCCAAACTGGGGCAGATTGAGTAAGGCATCGGAGGGGAATAACATTATTCTGACTTCAAACATCAGCGGTGGCTCTCAGGTAGCTCAGACTCCCCGTGAGCCTCCCCTTCTTCAAAAAATAACATCCCAGCCGTGACGTTTCACTTTGCACACATTTTAGCTTTATTGAATGTGACACGATGTGAAGGGGGGGGGATATGAACACGTCCTCTCCTGAAGTCACCTTGAGCAAGGCACTCAACCAGCATCATTAATGGACTGGTTGTTCTCCTGAGGCTCAGTGTGCAGAAATGTGTGAATGTCAAACAGTGTAACTCTGATATCTGAGTTCAGTCAGCGCTGAGTTGACTAACCGAGGCAAAAGAACAAAAACAAATGTTGTTAAAAGTAAGTGTCGTGCTTCTGTGATACCTAGAAAAATGTGTTTAGAGCTATAGGGTAGGTAATGTCTTTCAGAAATATTTTTTTGAAATACTGTTTAATTAAATGCCCTGACAAATGAAATACAGCCTTTCGTAACCGTTGCTTCATAAGTCTTTTATTACACGGCTAAGTTAAATACTCAATTCTGATTGGTCGATTTGGACATTCCAGAGGTTGTTAATTCCGACTAACAGACCGCTGCTAAGGAGAACAGACCGTTGCTTAGGAGAACAGACCGTTGCTAAGGAGAGAAGACCGTTGCTAAGGAGAACAGACCATGGCTAAGAACAACAAACTGTTGCTCAGGTGAACAGGTCGTTGCTAAGAACAACAAACTGTTGCTTAGGAGAACAGACCGTTGCTAAGAACAACAAACTGTTGCTTAGGAGAACAGACCGTTGCTAAGAACAACAAACTGTTGCGTAGGAGAACAGACCGTTGCTAAGGAGGATCAAGGGACTATGGGCGGCTTAATTCATTAAGCATCCCCCTTTCATATGTATCTGGTGACATTTTATTTTAAAGAACAGATGTTAACCCCTAAATAATATAATAGGTAAACATTTCTCTTCAGTAAAGTTATTCGTTTTTGAATTCCACCCATAACCTTGAGTATTTTAGCAGACAAAGTGCGGATTCAAGCAGAGAACAGCCTGGTTGGTTACCTGCCAAATAATTTGTACCAAAAGTGCCAATATTTTTAATTTGTGTGTTAGATTTTCTACCTTCCCTGCTGTGTTGCTGCAGAAGCCGGCTATTGAAAACTGAAAAAAGATCACATGAAAGCAGATAAACAATCTCTTTGACAGATTATTATACCAGTGGCAGACATTACTTCTATAAAATATGGCTGGTAACGTGCGTCTCTGCTGGAGAGAAGACAGATGAAAGGATGAGATGTACAAACAGAGCGGATGAGACAAAAAGCCTCCCCAAGGGTTTCATAAAAACATCTCGCTGCGAGAGATCAAAATGAAAAACAGACGCAAATGACATAAAAGCTCATCTAGGAGGCAAAATGATACAACAACAAATACATAAATAATGGCGTAAAATGTGTTATTGAAATGAAATTCAAAGTAACAAATCTGCTGCAGCGAGACAACAGAAAACATCTATTCGGAAGTTTGAACAATTTAAATGTTTCCACGGAGAATGCCTTAAGGGATTCATTCACTAAAACCTTTTTTTTATATTGTATCATTTTCAACATTTCCACCAAATGTGTCACAGATTCTTCCGTTAAACAAGCCAAAAATAACACAAGTACTATTTAGATGTAGTTCCTTTATAGATGAGAGTAACACATGCGTCACTACCGGCCCAAATATCGGCGCCGCCCACTTTTGGGGGAAAACATTCGCTGTCATTTGAATGCCGGTAAATACAGATTCTGAAGTTTTCGGCAGTCACATCAAGAAGTTGCTTTTTTTAATCTGCAAGAAACCCAATTATAGCGCCAGACAGGTAAACTATTAAAAAATGTCATTGGAGATCAAAGATCTGTGTCGATTTATAGTTTAATTTAAATCGATAAGGAAATGATGTCCGGTCAATCTGTGGTAGAAAGCAATCTGACACTGAACCTGTGATTTCTGAGTTTCTTTTACTGTCCTTTTCTGTAGTGGAAGTAAAGAAACCTTAACTCAGGATGTATTTGGTGTTTTAGGTGCAATATATGACTCAGCAGATTTAAGACATGAAGAAACTATTATTTACTGCTTCGCTCGAATGCATTGTTTTCCCCCCGAAAGTGGGCGGGGCCGTGATTTCGCCAAGAAGTGACGAATGTGTTACGCTCATCCATAGCCCAACATTAGCTGCCTTTAGCTTAGCGGTGGTGACGTGAAGTCATGTGACCGTGCTGTAGTTCCTTTATAGCCCAACATTAGCTGCCTTTAGCTTAGCGGTGGTGATGTGAAGTCATGTCACCGTGCTGTAGTTCCTTTATAGCCCAACATTAGCCACCTTTAGCTTAGCGGTGGTGACGTGAAGTCATGTGACCGTGCTGTAGTTCCTTTATAGCCCAACATTAGCCGCCTTTAGCTTAGCCGTGGTGAAGTGAAGTCATGTGACCGTGCTGTAGTTCCTTTATAGCCCAACATTAGCCTCCTTTAGCTTAGCCGTGGTGAAGTGAAGTCATGTGACTGTGCTGTAGTTCCTTTATAGCCCAACATTAGCTGCCTTTAGCTTAGCGGTGGTGACGTGAAGTCATGTGACCGTGCTGTAGTTCCTTTATAGCCCAACATTAGCCTCCTTTAGCTTAGCGGTGGTGACGTGAAGTCATGTGACCGTGCTGTAGTTCCTTTATAGCCCAACATTAGCCTCCTTTAGCTTAGCGGTGGTGACGTGAAGTCATGTCACCGTGCTGTAGTTCCTTTATAGCCCAACATTAGCTTTCTACTTCAAAAATCATGAAGTGGTGTTAATATGTGGAGATTATCCTGCTGAACAAATCGTGCAACTATCATAAACGTTTGTTTGCCACAGAGATTATTTTCTGCAATAACCCGAAATCACATGGAAAAGTCCCATCCCTTTTTGTCGAGGGAACCAGGGAGATGCTAACTTTTTGGTCTGCCTGCAAAAAAACGTAATCACTGCACCACTCTATAGAGAAGCGAAGTCCCTCCCTTTCCGGTGGAGCTCCATGGGACCTTATTTCGGAAAAATCATGTATTGAAGTCAATGGAGAGAGGAAGATTATCTTTTGATCCCGTTTGAATTGTGCCACGAATTACACATATGATGTTTGTCAATTTAAAAGATAATTTTGCAAGTCAAAAAAATAAAAATGTGAAATAACAAATGTTTTTGTGTGAAGCGCTCCGGTCTGCTCTGGTCTTGCATACGTCACCACACACCAAGATGGCCGTCACGTTGGCACATTCCACTTCTTTCTTTCAGAACGAGGCGAAAAGTATTAAAAGAGGTGAAAATCACTCCAAGTCTGGGCATGTTGAGAGCTGTACACACACACAAGGGGAGTTAGTCGGTTCGTAAGAGCCAGCATGCGGGACTGGCTTTACAAGGTTTCGGTGAGTAACACGAGTGTAATGTGTAACGTTAATGTACGCGACTCTGGGATTTGTAGTCTTTCTAGTTGCGTATTTTTCATAGTCTTATATTTCAACAGTTTTAAGACAAACTGTGACTTTTTTGACATTGAAATTATTTTTTAAATTGACAAACATCATATGTGTAATTCATGGCACAATTCAAACGGGATCGAAAGATAAGTTTTCTCTCTCCATTGACTTCAATACATCATTTTTCAGAAATAAGGTCCCATGGCGCGGATGTAGATGGGCGTGACTTCGCCACTCTATTGGAACATAAGAACATCTATAATTAGGGCGGCTGTGGCTCAGTGGATAGTGGGCTGGACTTCGAATCAGCGGATAGCAAGTTCGAGTCCCACTGCAGTCAGCATGTCGTTGTGTCCCTGGGCAAGACACTTCACCCCAAATTGCTCCTGTCCACAGTACTGAATGTATGTAAGTTGCTTTGGATAAACGCGTCTAACAAATGACATGTAATAACTTATTCAGCCATTGTTATTGCGATGCAGTTCTTGTCAGTGGAAAAGCAATCGGGTTCGAAAGTTAAACCGACTGCGAACCAAACTAGAACTCAGAGGGGAAGTAGTGACGCTCAGTTGTTCTGCTTAGTTTTGGCGAGGTGTTAAATGTTCTTTTCCCTGAAAGGAAAGTCTATTTTCAGGAGGTCAAATGTTAACAATTCTAGTGTGGGAAGGGATTTAGTGTCTTGCTCCGGGACATTTCAGAAAGTGTTAGTTGTTTGTTCTGCTGTGTGTTTAAAAAAGATATTCTCACCGAGATTCACTGCCAGTAAATATTAATGAAACATACTGCTGCGTGTTAAATAAGTCTCGGCTCCTGCATATCGCACACAAACAATTTTAGAGTGTGTGTGTGTGTGCGTTTGTGTGTCTGAATATATATATGTGTGTGTGAGAGAGGGAGTTTTGGATGGAAAGCAACTAGGACAGCAAAGGCCCTCGCTACCAGACCTGCAGGCAACCTGGCATCACATGTATTGCTAAGCCGACTGTGTGTGTGTGTGTGTGTGTGTGTGTGTGTGTGTGTGTGTGTGTGTGTGTGTGTGTGTGTGTGTGTGTGTGTGTGTGTGTGTGTGTGTGTGTGTGTGTGTGTGTGTGTGTGTGTGTGTGTGTGTGTGTGTGTGTGTGTGTGTGTGTGTGTGTGTGTGTGTGTGTGTGTGTGTGTGTGTGTGTGTGTGTGTGTGTGTGTGTGTGTGTGTGTGTGTGTGTTTGAGGTGCTGCTAATGCTTGCCTGGCACTGAGATTCTTGCCCTCTGGGCTTTTGCCTAACACAATGGAAAAACACTGCAGAGTTAATGAGTGTGTGTGTGTGTGTGTGGGTGTGTGTGTGTGTGTGTGTGTGTGTGTGTGTGTGTGTGTGTGTGTGTGTGTGTGTGTGTGTGAGCATGTTTTCTCTGTGTCTATATTTGCATATAGATGTGCATTAATGTACATACACAGTACGTGAGTGTGTGTTTGTCTACGAGTGTGTGTAATCAGACAGGTGATTCCTCTGTGCTGCAGACCCTGTCCCACTCTGACAGATGGGGTTTTCAGAGCACGGTGTGTGTGTGTGTGTCTGTGTGTGTGTGTGTTTGTGTGTGTGTGTGTGTGTGTGTGTGTGTGTGTGTGTGTGTGTGTGTGTGTGTGTGTGTGTGTGTGTGTGTGTGTGTGTGTGTGTGTGTGTGTGTGTGTGTGTGTGTGTGTGTGTGTGTGTGTGTGTGTGTGTGTGTAATGTATAAGCATTTCTCTATACCACCATCTGCGGTTGGTTGCTGGTTTAGATTGAAATATTGCTTCATTCATCACCCAGCACAACCCACACACACTGTCATCGCAGGGTGTGTGTGTACTATTTTTGCATCAATATGCTCGGTGTGTCTCCGCCTGTATTTTGTGTGTGTGTGTTTTTGTGTGTGTGGTTGGGTGGGTGTACATGATGGAGAGTGACCACAGATCCATTGTACAGAATCCGCCATGTGAAAAACCTCTCCCACTGCCTGCCTCCAAACATTCATCTACGACACTGTGTGTGTGTGTGTGTGTGTGTGTGTGTGTGTGTGTGTGTGTGTGTGTGTGTGTGTGTGTGTGTGTGTGTGTGTGTGTGTGTGTGTGTGTGTGTGTGTGTGTGTGTGTGAGAGACAGACAGACCTGGGGCTACATAGTGAATGATGCTTTCCTGCCTGTGAAACACACTGACTTGGGAGTTAAAGCTATGTCAGGACTGACACACACACACACACACATACACACACACACACACACACACACACACACACACACACACACACACACACACACACACACACACACACACACAGACAGCACAGAGTGTGATATAATATATAAATGCTGACAGAGTTTATATTGTGAGCAGGATTTTAGAGGAAAAGATTGTCATGGCAGCCATGACTTGTGCAACTAATTGTGATTTTTCACTTCATGTAAAGTCCTAAAAAATAGATATCCTGCTGATGTTCAGGTGTATATCAGTATGTAGTGTCTCTACTTTAAAGAGTCCTCTCCTGCTGATGTTCAGGTGTATATCAGTATGTAGTGTCTCTGCTTTAAAGAGTCCTCTCCTGCTGATGTTCAGGTGTATATCAGTATGTAGTGTCTCTACTTTAAAGAGTCCTCTCCTGCTGATGTTCAGGTGTATATCAGTATGTAGTGTCTCTACTTTAAAGAGTCCTCTCCTGCTGATGTTCAGGTGTATATCAGTATGTAGTGTATCTGCTTTAAAGAGTCCTCTCCTGCTGATGTTCAGGTGTATATCAGTATGTAGTGTCTCTACTTTAAAGAGTCCTCTCCTGCTGATGTTCAGGTGTATATCAGTATGTAGTGTCTCTACTTTAAAGAGTCCTCTCCTGCTGATGTTCAGGTGTATATCAGTATGTAGTGTCTCTACTTTAAAGAGTTCTCTCCTGCTGATGTTCAGGTGTATATCAGTATGTAGTGTCTCTACTTTAAAGAGTCCTCTCCTGCTGATGTTCAGGTGTATATCAGTATGTAGTGTCTCTCCTTTAAATAGTCCTCTCCTGCTGCTGTTCAGGTGTATATCAGTATGTAGTGTCTCTACTTTAAAGAGTCCTCTCCTGCTGATGTTCAGGTGTATATCAGTATGTAGTGTCTCTACTTTAAAGAGTCCTCTCCTGCTGATGTTCAGGTGTATAACAGTATGTAGTGTCTCTACTTTAAAGAGTCCTCTCCTGCTGATGTTCAGATGTATATCAGTATGTAGTGTCTCTACTTTAAAGAGTCCTCTCCTGCTGATGTTCAGGTGTATATCAGTATGTAGTGTCTCTACTTTAAAGAGTCCTCTCCTGCTGATGTTCAGGTGTATATCAGTTTGTAGTGTCTCTACTTTAAAGAGTCCTCTCCTGCTGATGTTCAGGTGTATATCAGTAGTGTCTCTACTTTAAAGAGTCCTCTCCTGCTGATGTTCAGGTGTATATCAGTATGTAGTGTCTCTACTTTAAAGAGTCCTCTCCTGCTGATGTTCAGGTGTATATCAGTATGTAGTGTCTCTACTTTAAAGAGTCCTCTCCTGCTGATGTTCAGGTGTATATTAGTATGTAGTGTCTCTACTTTAAAGAGTCCTCTCCTGCTGATGTTCAGGTGTATATCAGTATGTAGTGTCTCTACTTTAAAGAGTCCTCTCCTGCTGATGTTCAGGTGTATATCAGTATGTAGTGTCTCTACTTTAAAGAGTCCTCTCCTGCTGATGTTCAGGTGTATATCAGTATGTAGTGTCTCTCCTTTAAATAGTCCTCTCCTGCTGCTGTTCAGGTGTATATCAGTATGTAGTGTCTCTACTTTAAAGAGTCCTCTCCTGCTGATGTTCAGGTGTATATCAGTATGTAGTGTCTCTACTTTAAAGAGTCCTCTCCTGCTGATGTTCAGGTGTATAACAGTATGTAGTGTCTCTACTTTAAAGAGTCCTCTCCTGCTGATGTTCAGATGTATATCAGTATGTAGTGTCTCTACTTTAAAGAGTCCTCTCCTGCTGATGTTCAGGTGTATATCAGTTTGTAGTGTCTCTACTTTAAAGAGTCCTCTCCTGCTGATGTTCAGGTGTATATCAGTAGTGTCTCTACTTTAAAGAGTCCTCTCCTGCTGATGTTCAGGTGTATATCAGTATGTAGTGTCTCTACTTTAAAGAGTCCTCTCCTGCTGATGTTCAGGTGTATATCAGTATGTAGTGTCTCTACTTTAAAGAGTCCTCTCCTGCTGATGTTCAGGTGTATATTAGTATGTAGTGTCTCTACTTTAAAGAGTCCTCTCCTGCTGATGTTCAGGTGTATATCAGTATGTAGTGTCTCTACTTTAAAGAGTCCTCTCCTGCTGATGTTCAGGTGTATATCAGTATGTAGTGTCTCTACTTTAAAGAGTCCTCTCCTGCTGATGTTCAGGTGTATATCAGTATGTAGTGTCTCTCCTTTAAATAGTCCTCTCCTGCTGCTGTTCAGGTGTATATCAGTATGTAGTGTCTCTACTTTAAAGAGTCCTCTCCTGCTGATGTTCAGGTGTATATCAGTATGTAGTGTCTCTACTTTAAAGAGTCCTCTCCTGCTGATGTTCGGGTGTATAACAGTATGTAGTGTCTTTACTTTAAAGAGTCCTCTCCTGCTGATGTTCAGATGTATATCAGTATGTAGTGTCTCTACTTTAAAGAGTCCTCTCCTGCTGATGTTCAGGTGTATATCAGTATGTAGTGTCTCTACTTTAAAGAGTCCTCTCCTGCTGATGTTCAGGTGTATATCAGTTTGTAGTGTCTCTACTTTAAAGAGTCCTCTCCTGCTGATGTTCAGGTGTATATCAGTAGTGTCTCTACTTTAAAGAGTCCTCTCCTGCTGATGTTCAGGTGTATATCAGTATGTAGTGTCTCTACTTTAAAGAGTCCTCTCCTGCTGATGTTCAGGTGTATATCAGTATGTAGTGTCTCTACTTTAAAGAGTCCTCTCCTGCTGATGTTCAGGTGTATATCAGTATGTAGTGTCTCTACTTTAAAGAGTCCTCTCCTGCTGATGTTCAGGTGTATATCAGTATGTAGTGTCTCTACTTTAAAGAGTCCTCTCCTGCTGATGTTCAGGTGCTCCATAGTCAAGGACAGAAATAACCAAAACGATCTTGCATGGAAGTGTAAACAACCTCAACTCT
Source organism: Notothenia rossii (assembly GCF_949606895.1). Taxonomy (NCBI): domain Eukaryota; kingdom Metazoa; phylum Chordata; class Actinopteri; order Perciformes; family Nototheniidae; genus Notothenia; species Notothenia rossii. The sequence continues at coordinate 79,244,250 of NC_136906.1, read as the reverse complement.
CCATCAACGGTGCGGCGGGTCAAAGGTATGTCTGTTTTGAATGACGCGATAAAACAAACTGCGAATATTCGTATCACGTCCGGTTTGAACGCAGCGTTATGGCAACACAAAAAAAAACATTGGAGCCGTGTAGGCCTAGTGATGAGGAGGTGTTGGCGTTCTGCCGATTTACACAGAAGGCTCTCCGGGGACTTCCGGCCGGGGACTCCGGGTGGCAGTATAAGGCGTGAAGTGGTTCGCGGCCTGCCAGTAAACCCAAAGCAGAAGAAGAAGAAGTCACGTCAACGGCTTTGTTTGCCTAATCTTCCCTCAGGAACTTATTCCGGTGTGAACGTGATCAGCTCGTAGGGGTACTAAGTGCTGGGTACTAAGTACGGCAAAGTACTTGGTGTGAAAGCGGCTAATGTGTTGGAGCGCTAGCCAAAAGCAACACAAGCGTTAAAACCCTTTCTAGCACACTACAGGAAAGGGGGAACCCCAAATAGCATTACAGAGCCTCTTTAACACTCGTGTGAGACACTAGAAGTTGCCTCCATTCAACAAGTCTTGATTATTTACGGGGCATTCTATAACGTTTGACATTACATTTAATTTATCCGACACCTTTTTTCCCCGTTTGTAGTTGAAGGACACTGAAACAATCAAGTTGACTCTACAAATGAATCTTCCAGCTTTGACACATAGTTTTTTTATTACCGGCTGTAAATATGAATCACAATCTCTGGCAGGGTTTACTTTTTGCCACGCTGTGACTGAATGCTAATGCACGTTTATTCTTAAATATGCTCAACTCAGCACCTTAAAGTGGAACTACAAAGCAACGTGTTGACAGATGAGTCTCCGCTGTAGTGTATTACCAGGCTTTGAAGGGTCCTTTTCTGCAGAAAAAAAAGCATCTAACGGGTTTTTGGGGTTTGTTTCTTTGCACAAATGGTCGGTTGCCGCTCCACCTGCATACTGATATTGCCTGAGACACTGTTCATTAATTGGGGAAGAAATACGTTAATGAGATTAGATGTTAAACTTTGTGCAGGTGAACAGTGCAGATATTTTTAATATGTAATGTTTACAGGTTTTGGTAATATGCAGGTGTAAGGTGTTCGCTTTACACATTTCAGTCACACTTTTTGTTTAGGGACCGGTGAAGCTCAGTTTCATTATTCATTATCGATTATATTGCAGATTATTATTCGCTAAATCTCCAAAATGTAAGAAAATATTAAACATTTTCCGTCTGAGTTTCTCCAAGAAGTCTAAGGTGATGTTTTAAAATGTTTCGTTTCCTGAATCAAAAACCCAAAGATGTTCACTTTGTTATGATATCAAACAGAGAAAGCTGTAAATATCAATATTTCGTGGCCTCAAAATAGCATTATCTACCATTTCGGCAAAAAAAAAACAATGATTGAACTAATCTAGGTTTATCCAAAAAGCTGTCGATTATTACATTTTTCTGTAGATTGACAAACTTTAGTATGATATGTATAAAAATAGATGGTGAGGAACTGCTGAACTCCGAGGCACCTGATGCATGTACCCTGTACCAGAGTCCTGCATCGGGTCGGGTATCCGCGGGTACCCGACGGGTGACCCGCAAAAAAGGTGATTTGCGGGTGGTATTTTTTCAAACGCTTTTTTCCGGGTTCGGTTCTGGGTAAAACAAAGATGATGCGGGTCGGGTTGCGGGTGTTGCATAATAAATATATTTAAATAATAATAATTTAGTTTAATGTTTAAATCCTCAGACCTCTCCCCCGCGGGACCGAGCATAATCATAACCTCTGCAGTGCATCTATCTGCTGCTGAGCGCGCCACATTCTGAATGTCTGAGGTGAAGCTCTCTAGCGGAGAATACAGCATTTTCAATAACACTTCCTCAAGAGCGAAATCCAACGTCTGGGAGGCTTTTGGTGTCCTCCTAGATGGAGAGAATAACCAACATCCCACGCTTTTTGAGCCAAATATGCAACTGCGTGTGTTAATAATTGCACGTTTTCACTGCTTATATATATGCGGGTTCGGGTCGGATTGCGGATCTTGTGCCGACGGGTCGGGTCGGGTTGCGGAACTAATTGGCAATATGTGCGGGTAGCGGGGCGGCTTCGGCATTGCACGTCGCGGGTGCGGGGCGGGAGCGGGTCTTGAAAATCAGACCCGTGCAGGACTCTGGCCTGTACCCCAATGCATGTGTGTGTTGTTCCTAATGGGAGTAAAAAGACTCATATTTTGAATAAATATATCATGAAATTGGTCATTTTGGTCATTTTGGCCTAGATACATTAGAACATCTTATATCATTCTGAATTTGTCGTGTGCTCGCCCATTTAAGGGATTCATGTTGTGTTTCTTTTGTTTCATTGTCTGATATTTCTGCTGGTTTCGTCTCTTTTGTTCGAAAGCTCTACAGTAGAGACCCTTCATGGTGTTTGTTTGTCTCTCTCTTCTCTTCATCCTCACCCTCTCTTCATCCTCATCCTCTCTTCCTCTTCCTCCTCCCTCTCGTTCCCAGCCACAGACCTTTCATCTGCTTCATTGTTCAAAGGCTTGTCTGAGTTTGGATCCTGCCTTCTCTCCTAGAGCCGATGAAAGGAGACAGAGGAGACAGAGGAGACAGAGGGAGGGATTAGGGGAGAGAGGGAGGACATTATGCTGTTGTTGTTGTTATTGTTGCTATTAGTGTTGTGCACTCACTCATCCCTTATCTCTCTCTCCTGCTCCCTCTCTGATGCTAAACACAAGCAGACAATCAATCTTGCTCCGTCATACAAACCCGGATCATGTACTGTGAACATTTCCAATTACATTTGTTCCCGTCATGAATACAGAAAGACTCCTCTTCATCGGGACACTTCAACAGCCCCTCAGCAGGAATACTGGAGTGGGCTCGCAAATAATAACAGCAGCCGTTTGAGAGCTGGCAGTGTCAGACTGACTACCCTATGCAGTCCTTTAAGTACTAAGTATTGTCAGTATTAGTAAGTATTATTTTCATTACAGATCACAACTGTGTTCTAGATTCATCTATCTACTACATGTCAGAAAATAGTGACAAAGTTCTTCCTAGTTTCTCAAAGTCCAAGATCATTTCTTGAAGATGTTTCTTTTGTCAACGCAAAACCCAAAGGAGTTCACTTTATATATTTATTTATAGGATTTAAAACAGAGAAAAGCTGGAAACAGCCGTTTTTGAGAGGCTGAAACAGCAATTGAAAATTCTGGATAATCACAATAGATGGAAATGATTTTCCCTTAGATAATACAGAACATTTTAGTGAAATGTTTAATCCCAGTTTCACAAACTCCAAGGTAATGTCTTTGATTACAATATTTGAGAGACTGAAAACAATATCTTTGGGCTTGTTTTGTTAGAAATTACCAATATTTCTCTGTCGATAGACTAATCACAGCCGCTTTGTTAGAAGTCATTTGAGTTGTGGTACACCGGGCTGATTTCGTCCGTCGATAGGTGTCTGGCCGTCGATGAGCGTCCTGTCGCCTGTCGTGTCTTTTTCTCCGTGCCGACACCTTCCATTTCAACATGTTGAATCGGGAGGCTGTCAGCAAAAGAAATCACTCTGATTGGCTGTTCAGCTTAGCGAATCAGAGCATCAGAAGCGAAACGGAAGTGAAGAAGACACACACAGACGGCTATTATTTTTCATTTTCCAGCACCGCACTAAACATGTTTCCGATTATAAGTCTGTATGTGAACAGCCTGTGATGGACGAGAGTGAAAATGGAACGCACACTATTTGTTGTTTGTATCACGCAGTCTCTTTTGAATGACGAATACACACTACCGCCGCCTGCTGGTAAGGAGAGTTATTGCCACTCACGCATGCGCAGTGCGTACGTGTTTCTTGGCCGTCGGCTGAAGTCTTTGCGGTGTGTTCCAGTGCGACACATGGCCAAGACGCAGGAGACGTGAGGAGAGACAACAGTCGGGTTCGTTGGTGTCAGTTTGGTGTGTCCGGGCCTTTAGCTGTTCAGTAGCAGTAGCAGTTGTAGTGACGGTGGTAATATTAGATCTGCAAAAGCGGTATTTCTAATGATAGAAGTTGTATCAGCAGCCATTTACTTCACATATTAGTTTTACAAGTTAAAGCAGCGTTAATACTAACAGTTGTAACTCTAAGGATAGTAGTTGTAGTATTGATACGTTGAAGTAGTACTGATTACTGTTACACATTTCTAAATACAAAAAACACTATATTATATTAAAGAATATCTACACTGAACAAAAATATAAACGCAACACTTTTGTTTTTGCTCCCATTTTTCATGAGATGAACTCAAAGATCTAAAACATTTTCTATATACACAAAATAACCATTTCTCTCAAATATTGTTCACAAATCTGAAAAAATCTGTGATAGTGAGCACTTCTCCTTTGCCGAGATAATCCATCCCACCTCACAGGTGTGGCATATCAAGATGCTGATTAGACAGCATGATTATTGCACAGGTGTGCCTTAGGCTGGCCACAATAAAAGGCCACTCTGAAACGTGCAGTTTTGCTTTATTGGGGGGGGTCTGGGGGGGTCCGGAATACAGTCAGTATCTGGTGTGAGGGTTAGGGTTAGGGTAATGTTGAGAATCGAGTGGCCCATGGCGGTGGTGGGGTTATGGTATAGGCAGGCGTATGTTATGGACGATGAACACAGTCCACTCGATTCACGATGTCTAATCAGCATCTTGATATGCCACACCTGTGAGGTGGGATGGATTATCTCGGCAAAGGAGAAGTGCTCACTATCACAGATCTTTTCAGATTTGTGAACAATATTTGAGAGAAATGGTTATTTTGTGTATGTAGAAAATGTTTTAGATCTTTGAGTTCATCTCATGAAAAATGGGAGCAAAAACAAAAGTGTTGCGTTTATATTTTTGTTCAGTGTAGATATCGAAGTTGCATGCTTCCTTTTCCATCAATTACATATTCCTTCTGATCTGCAATGAACTGGGAAGACAAACTAAGTTTGGACTGCAGACTCTGACCTGGTCCATTTAATCTCACACACACACACACACACACACACACACACACACACACACACACACACACACACACACACACACACACACACACACACACACACACACACACACCCTGTTTTTTTCAGTGCAGTCAGAGAATCACACATGGAATAAAACGCTCCAAAGTAGTTTGTTTTGAAAGTAAGCCATGATGAAACTATATTGAGCGGAGAGGAGGGGGCGGGATTGTCACACATTCTGCAGATCCTGCAAATCTTCCAAACTAACTCTTAACACCTCCGTCAAATGAAAGGAGAGCACTGTCACCCAGGAGGCCGTTTCTCAAACCTGAGACACACAACACTCCCATCGGCAAGAACGCTAAAAACAGCTCAAAGAAAGGACACATGGAGGACTGGTGGTTATTAGTGGGGTTTAGAGAAGGGGATTGGGTGCCAGATGAACAAAGGCAGAGATTTTTAGATTCGACAGAACATGGGATGTTTCTTTTTTTTTACTTTAACATCTCCCGGGGCTCCTCTGGTTCTTGTTAATGCCGAGCCTCGTGTTTCCAGAGTTTTCTTTTTAAAAAACATGAGGCTGGGAGAGATGCTCCAGCCCTGCGCTGCTTATATATTCATGCTTTACACACACACAACTCTGCCTTCCTCTGTGTGTGTGTGTGTGTGTGTGTGTGTGTGTGTGTGTGTGTGTGTGTGTGTGTGTGTGTGTGTGTGTGTGTGTGTGTGTGTGTGTGTGTGTGTGTGTGTGTGTGTGTGTGTGTGTGTGTGTGTGTGTGTGTGTGTGTGTGTGTGTGTGTGTGGCATCTGTGTGTATGCTTAGGTATTTATACTTGTGTGGATACATTATGCATTCATTTGAATCTGCGTAGATGTAAATAGGTTTAACAGGATATCTTTTTAATATATGTATGTACTGTATGTCTTTGTGCAGGTGTGTGATTTCATCAACACATGACCTATTGTATAATATCATAACACGTACACACCCCCTTCTATCTCTTACACAACAGGTATTTTCAGTCATTTACATTTTATTTATATTTCCCAATCCCACATTTGTCTCAGAGTGCTTTACAGTTTGTACAGCAAACGACACCCATAAAGCAAAAGGCGCGTTCACACCGGAGTACTTTTCCCGTTTAGTTCCGTTAGTGCCTGGAATTTTGCGTTCACACCGAAAAGAGTACTTAGCTCGGAGAACTTTTACCCCCATTTTTAGTGCCTGCTGGAGAGGTGGTACTATCCTGGGGAGAAAAAAGTACGAATTTCGATCCGGGGACTTCGGGTGGCAGTATACGCCGTGAAGTTGTTGTGAAGTGACGTCAGCGGCTTCATTTTCCTAATCCACCCCCAGGGAACTTTTTCCGGTGTGAACGCGATCTGTACTTAGTTCCATGGGGGTACTAAGTGCTGGGTACTAAGTGCTGGGCACTAAGTGCTGGGCACTAAGTGCGGCAAAGTACTTGGTGTGAAAGCGGCTAATGACTTAAGACTATAGCAGCCTAACCAGAGACTGGTAGAAAGTTAAGCCTGAGTCAGCCCTAACTATAAACTATATACAGTATCAGAGGAAAGTCTGAAGAAGATAGCAGCATAACAAGAGGCCAGTTCATGACAATCATGAGACATCCCTAACTATTAGCTTATCAGGGAGGAAAGTGTAAAGCCTATCGAAGCATAACTAGGATTTGAATATACTTTTGAAAGTACGTTTGAACTGAGCCAGCCTAGCTATAAGCTTCATCACAGAGGAAAGGTCAAATACTTTTGCAGCATACTAAGAGGCTGGTTCGAGACAAGCCTGAGCCAGCCCTAACTATAAACTTAATATCAGAGGAAAGTCTGAATCCTATTCCAACATAACTAAGATCTAGTTCAAGTTAAGCCTGAGCCAGTCCTACCTTTAAGCTTTATTACAAAAAGAAAGATTTGAAACTCTAGAAACAAAGTTAGGGCTGATTCAAGGTAAACCTGCACCAACTATGAGCTTCATCAGAGAGGAACGTTTAAAGCCTATCAAAGCCTAACTAGGGTTTGAATGTAAGCCTGAGCCGGCCCTAACTAGAACACTTACTGCAAAGGAAAGTCTTAATCCTATTGCAACATACCTGGGGTCTAGGGTGCAAAGTAGACCCTAGGAACCACTAACAATGCTGCATTCTGGGTACGCCATACCCTATTTGGACAAAAGGGTACTATGACCTCTCTAAGATCAGGTGGCGCCTGAACATTAAGGGCTTTGCAGGCTAGGAGAAGTATTCTAACTTCTACACTGAGATATGAAAGCAGCCTCTCTGCAGTCTTTTGTGTTCTCTTCCACCTCTTGAGGGATCAACGGAGCCGTCTCCCTTTCCTTCTGTTTCTCTTCGTTATGCAAGTGAAGCTCTTTGAACAAACTTTTCAGACACACACGAGTGGGTAACTGTGTCGTGACAGAAATCCCACGAGGCCGTTCTTCTCTGGGATTCAGGGAGCGCAGATGCAACTCGTTCAAAGAGGAGACAAGCTGCTGTATCAAAGGAAAACCTGCCATAATAACATGGAGATATATGAATATATTTAGGGGCTTTAATATATACAACAATATGCACCTGTCCTTTTACTTCCTTCCTTCATGCTTCGTTTACCTTTATAGATCTTATTAAGTTTAAGTTCTTACAACAATGGTATCTACTTTAGCTCCTGCATGTTGGATACTCAAATCTACCACTATTGATTGTAGAATTGATACTCCTGTTATGCACTCCTGTACAATTACTGCTATTTAAACCATTCGGAGTACAAGGGCTGTCTCTAGATGAAGTAAGGCTACTAAAAAATATACCTATATTACTCATTACATTACATTTAGCTTTTATCCAAAGCCACCTATTTTGTTTTGATTTATTTGGAATCTTTATTAATGCATTTTTCTGTTTCAGTGAGAGGTGAAGGGGGCGGGGCTAAGGCTTTAAGTTGGAGGTGCGGTGTGTGACGGGAGAGCAGCAGGCAGCAGCAATACCGTCATTGACACGCAGACGTAACCTCATACTTCGTCAATTAAAAGACAGATTATTAGGATCTGCTGTTTAAGTTTATGTTAAATATTGTTTTTGTATTTTTGTTTGCTGGAAATAAACCTTGAAGAGCAATCGAAACGTCCAGTGGATTTTGTACTGCGAGTCTGACACTGCTTCCCAGGCCCAAGCTCTACACGTGGCCAAGAACAATAACTTTTGAGGTATCGAGTTACAAGACAAACTTTTTACCACCACATTAGTATATAAGTGCTTTGTTAGTAACTCTATCTCTGGAAGTGGAGTCCAAAGAGATGAGTTTTCAGTCTGAAGAAGATGTGTAAGCTTTCTGCTGTCCTGATTTCAATGGGGAGCTCATTCCACCATTTTGGAGCCAGGATAGCAAACCCACGTGTTTTTGCTGACGGGAACTTGGGTCCCCCTCGCAGAGCGGGTGCAGCGAGCTGATTGGCTGATGCAGAGCGGAGTGCACGTGCTGGGGTGTACGGTTTAACCATGTCCTGGATGTAGGAAGGGCCAGATCCATTCACAGCATGGTACGCAAGTACCAGTGTCTTGAAGTGGATTCTAGCAGTTACTGGAAGCCAGTGAAGGGAGCGGAGGAGCGGCGTAGTGTGGGAACATTTAGGAAGGTTGAAGACCAGACGAGCCGCTGCATTCTGGATGAGCTGCAGAGGTCGGATGGCACATGCAGGTAGACCAGCCAGGAGGGAGTTGAAGTAGTCTAGGCATGAGATGACGAGAGCCTGGAACAGAACCTGCGCTGATTTCTGGGTCAGCTGGGGACGTATCCTCCTGACTCAAAGTCATGACCTTTCTGACTTCTTCACTATCTGCTTTTAAATACTGACTTTTGTTTAGATTTGGATTTGATAGTCTATAGCCTTATTGAACCAAAGACCTAAATCACGACTATATGACAACATATCGATCGAAAAACAATATAAAGTCATTACTATTTGGTGAAAGTGAGAGTTATTAGGGACAAGACTTGAGTTAATGTACTTTGCTCATACTTGCCAACCCTCCCAATTTTCGCGGGAGACTCCCGATTTCATAGTCCTCTCCCGGTTTCCTCCCGGGGTCATATTTCTCCCGCATTTCCCCCGATTTTTGACAAAATCAGAGTTACCCTGGACTGTTTCCACTCGGACTTTAATACAGCTACACCATTGTTTGGTTTCCATGGTAGCGCGTCTCTTTAGTAGCGCGCGCAACTGAAAGTCTGCGAGGGTGAGGAAGATAGTCAGAGAAAACAGAACAAGAATCAACTACTCCACCCTCCGCTCACTCCTTTCCAGCCCACACATATGCTCCATTAAGGACGGTGCTACAGGCCGCAAGGCAGTGCACTTTCAACTACAATAAGCATGTTAATGTTAATCTAACAGCTCCGGCGATCCACTAGCACGCCCCCCCCCCCCCTCGCGGTGGTTTTGAAATGCTCCCGATTTCCGAGGTCTGAAGGTTGGCAGGTATGTGCCTATTTGTATGCATTTGAATAACCTTTGTATTTATTTATAAAGTAGAAATTGAATAAAGTCAAGTCTTGGCATCAGAAAAAGGAGAATATATGAGGACACAACCTGGTCAGTTTTTGCAGAAATCACTCCTTTGGGGATTTAACCTGCTTCAATTAAAATTGTTGAATCTCCTGAACTATTCACTGCAGCTTTTCATTCATTGGACTCATTGACTCGGAAATGTTCCTAATGGAATTTTCCAGTAAGGGAAGAAATGAGCTATTATCAACCGTCCCTCGCCGTCCCTTCTTTCTTTCTTTTCTTACGCTCAATCAGGAGAAGTGAAATCCCTCGCTACCACATTCACACTCTGTGTATGTGTGAGTGTGTGTGTGTGTGTGTGTGTGTGTGTGTGTGTGTGTGTGTGTGTGTGTGTGTGTGTGTGTGTGTGTGTGTGTGTGTGTGTGTGTGTGTGTGTGTGTGTGTGTGGGTGTGTATAAATATGTAAAGGGCTGTTGCTTTAGCAGCCAAAACTAGGCCAGCTTTTTCCTCTGTGAACACCTAAAAAGAAGCAAGACAGAGAAAGTGAAATAAATGAAAACCAGATTTGAACAGCTTACAAAATATCTTCCTTAAAGACTCGACTATGTTCAGTTCCACGCAGCCGAATAATACTAATATTCCATTTTCCACATGAAGAATTCTTAGAAACATCCCATTGAAAACACCATCTTTTATACTTTTTACAATGGCCGGTTGGGACTTGGCTTGGGAACCAGAGGGTTGCTGGTTCAAGTCCCAGAGCAGACCAAGTTAAGGACGGACACTTTAAACATGTGTCCCCTCTTCTCCATGTCTCTTCTACATCAACATGTGTCCCCTCTTCTTCATGTCTCTTCTATATCAACATGTGTCCCCTCTTCTTCATGTCTCTTCTACATCAACATGTGTCCCCTCTTCTTCATGTCTCTTCTACATCTACATGTGTCCCCTCTTCTTCATGTCTCTTCTACATCTACATGTGTCCCCTCTTCTTCATGTCTCTTCTACATCTACATGTGTCCCCTCTTCTTCATGTCTCTTCTACATCAACATGTGTCCCCTCTTCTCCATGTCTCTTCTACATCAACATGTGTCCCCTCTTCTCCATGTCTCTTCTACATCAACATGTGTCCCCTCTTCTTCATGTCTCTTCTACATCAACATGTGTCCCCTCTTCTTCATGTCTCTTCTACATCAACATGTGTCCCCTCTTCTTCGTGTCTCTTCTACATCAACATGTGTCCCCTCTGGGGAAAGAGACTCTGAAAGTTTCAGGGACAAAGATTCTCTCTCTTTTTGATCCATTTCTATAAAAACCTGTTTGAAAATGAGCTGATCAGATTTTGGCCACTTTATGATGTCATAACGATGTTTTGGCTTGTGTAACCATTAGCCAATCACCAACCAAGGTACCCCCCCCCCCCCCTTATCACCTGAATCTCCTTCTAGAGCACCATTGAGTTCTTTGTAACCAAATGTCTCTCAGAGGGGCGTGGGGAGGGGCTCCTTATTTTCATCTAAAGTAACAGACAGAGAATCAGCACTTTGGAAACAGGGCTGAAACAGAGGGGATTATGGGTAATGCTGCAATGATCTGTTTGGTGTTTCAGCCAATCAGAGACAGGCTCTGGATATATCTGAGACCTGTGATATATTGATGAAGAACAGTATAATAGGGGACCTTTAAGAGTTGCCCTTGTCTGTCACTGAAGAAGTTTGTATTGGATGGTTCGGTTTAAAAAGCATGCAAACATCTGTGGTGGTCTTCAGGACTCTTTCTCTTGATGTGTTTGATTGGTTAATCTCATAAAACTTTCGGTATGTCAAGTCTTTAGGTTGACTGTCTGAAGACATACAGTATAATCAGAACAGGAGATTACTTTATAGTACATGATATTTAGCATTTGTTTGCGTTTTGCTTTCATAAGAAGACGACGGGAGAAGTTTGGGGTTTTTAAAATCTTGCCCAAAAACACTTTCCACATGTTGACTGCCGGGTTCAATCCACCCCCCGATTCAAACACAACAGAGGAAAAATTACGAGGCTCAAAAAACAAAACATCTTTGTTTTAAAAAAAAAAAAAATGTGTTCTTGTGTGTCAGTCATCCACACCAATCAGAAGCGCTGTGCTCCACATGTACCAGCCATTGTTAACCAATCAGAAGTGTCCCATGATAGAAGGTGATAGACAGATTGATCCAATCACCTGCCAAGTATTTTTGAAAGTGCCTGCCCTTTCCAAATGGCTTCCAATGGAGCCTTCCTAGATGGCTTGGTGAAACCATCTGAGTCAGGTTAGTAATGCTCCATCACATGTTTCTATTACAGGGTGAATCTTAAACTGAAGCTTGACTTTAAAGCAACCCAACTGAAGTTTCATGTAAGTTTAGTTCTTTCACTCGTAGCTCGGGCTGCGGGGGTGCAAGAGACGGGAGCACGTTGATGCGACCTTCATAGCCGGAGATATGGCCGCCTTTTACAATAAACTTCCGTTGGGTCGCTTAAAAACAAAAATCGCAAATCGAATCGCAATATCTGTCAGAAAAATCACAATTAGATGTTTTCCCAAAATCGTGCAGCCCTACACTGAACACAGTAGAGGACTTCTCATGTATTTTGTTATTTTACCTTCATCACTTCCTGTTTGCTGCCAAAAGTCAACATTGGTTTCCTTCTAACGATGACAATAAAAAGCCTTTTCCTAACCTAGAGGAATATTTCACCTACAAGGTCTTTTTTTGTTTGCCATGTGTGAGACAAAGCTAAACAGAGAACAAAAAAAAGCGAGAAGAGAAAAGTAAAAAAGCCGAGAGGCAGAACAAGTGAAGGACGAAGAGAGAGAGAGAGAGAGAGAGAGAGAGAAAGAGAGAGAGGTGTTAATCAGAGGCTGCAGGTGTGTGTGTGTGTGTGTGTGTGTGTGTGTGTGTGTGTGTGTGTGTGTGTGTGTGTGTGTGTGTGTGTGTGTGTGTGTGTGTGACAGTATCTGGGGGCTACATCAGCGGCCATTAGTATTGTGTGGCACGAACACACACTTTGACAGGTCTGCGCGCCGCCTGCAGAGAGGGACTGTGTGTGTGTGTGTGTGTGTGTGTGTGTATGTGTGTGTGTTGACCTTTCCTTTCATGTGCTTATCTCACCTTCACATGAACTGTGATGAGCCATCTCACACACACAAACACATACACACACACACACACACACACACACACACACACACACACACACACACATACACACACACACACACACACACACACACACACACACACACACAAACACACACACACAACATCCCGTCCTCAAATGTCTCCGCTCATCAAATATAAATGATTTTTTTTTTGCACCATCTGGTCAGAAACACACTCCTCACTCATCCTGTCTTCTTTCTCCTCTCATTATCAGTGTCTCTTTTTACAATTCGTCTTTCTCTCTTGTCTTTGCTTCGCCTCGTCTCATCTCCCCTCTCTTCTTGTCCTGTAAAGTGCATTGGGACTGGATAGCGGTGCGTTTGATTTGTTATGAAAGGCGATGTCCCTTGTTTTTGCATCTCTCTCTGGATGTGTGTTATCTCCAGAGCCTGAGAGAGATGTCTCTGGGATGAGTCCCCGTGCTGTTCCTCAGAAGTTCAATCAGGGATTCTTTATTTTCTGACTTCACTCTCATCAGTTTCCCTGCTCTCAGTTTACTCATTTCTCTTGTTTTCCTCCTTTAGTTTGCTCCATGAAGATTTTACAATCAATCTTTTCCCCTTGTCTCCTTGTCTCCTTTCATTATCTCTTCTTCTCCTTAATGTTCTGCTTTTTTATTGTTGCTGTTGTCATCCATCTCCGTCTCAATTTCTCCTCCTACCCTTTCCTTTTACAACTTTCATTCTATCTCCCTCTTTTCCTCCTCTCATTTCCTTTCCTTTCCTTTGTCTCCTCTCCTTTCCTTTGTCTCCTCTCCTTTCCTTTCCTTTCCTTTGTCTCCTCTCCTCTCCTTTCCTTTCCTTTGTCTCCTCTCCTCTCCTTTCCTTTGTCTCCTCTCCTTTCCTTTCGTTTGTCTCCTCTCCTTTCCTTTCCTTTTCTTTTGCTTTGTCTCCTTTCCTTTGTCTCCTCTCCTTTCCTTTGTCTCCTCTCCTTTCCTTTCCTTTCCTTTCCTTTGTCTCCTCTCCTCTCCTTTCCTTTGTCTCCTCTCCTTTCCTTTCCTTTGTCTCCTCTCCTCTCCTTTCCTTTCTTTTGTCTCCTCTCCTTTCCTTTCCTTTGTCTCCTCCCCTCTCCTCTCCTCTCCTCTCCTTTCCTTTGTCTCCTCTCCTCTCCTTTCCTTTCCTTTGTCTCCTCTCCTCTCCTTTCCTTTCCTTTGTATCCTCTCCTCTCCTCTCCTTTCCTTTCCTTTGTCTCCTCACTCTTCCGGTAGTGGCTCAGTTGGTAGGGGCTTGATCTGTGAGCTGTAGGGTCTCCGGTTCAAGTCCCCCAAAAGACCTACATATGGAGAGTGGACTGCTCCTTGGAGAGGTCCCAGCTCACCTCCTGCCCTGCCGTGGTGCCCTTGAGCAAGGCACCGGACAACTCTTTCTCTTTTCTATGTCTCCTACCTCCTTACATCCTCTTCTAATCTCTCCTCTTCTTCCTCAACATGTTCTCCTACCCTCTCACATCCCTTTTATCTTCCTCTCATGTCCTAATCTCACCTCCTACTCTTTCTTTAAACCTCTCCTCACTTCCTCCATCACTTCTTCCTCCCCCTGTCTCTCTCCTGCTCTTCATCTCGTTTCATCCCTTTCCTGACTTTCCTCCAGATTTCTTCCCTGTGTGTGTGCTCTCTTGAGCTTTGACGCATCAGGAAGTTAACACACACACACACACACACACACACACACACACACACACACACACACACACACACACATACACACACACACAAATACATGCACCCTGGGAGTATGGAGCCTTGTTCATATCAGCTCTAACATCAGTCATCTGTCAGCACAACTTTTATCTGTACATCTCTGTCTGTCTCACTCTCTGCCTGTCTGTCACTGTGTCTCTCTGCCTCATTCGTCCTCACACACACACACACACATACACACACACACACACACACACACACACACACACACACACACACACACACACACACACACACACACACACACACACACACAGCCGGCTCGTCGTTATCTCCTCATCGTTCCTCTCTGGTGGAGCTGCTGAATAAATCAACTGCAGAAAAAGCAGAGATGGAGACGGGGAGATGGAGGAGAGAGGGGCATGATGGGATATGATATGACAAATATATACAGCGCAGACTCCAATTCTCACCAGGAGAGCGACAGAAACAATGGCGGTGCGAAAAAGAAAGGAGAGAAGAAGGAAGGAAGCCAAGGGAGATGGAGAGAAATGTGAACGCAAAGTGACAACCGTCTGCTCGCAGCCTGCGCTGGCCTTCAGTTTAAAAAAGCACTCCAAAAGTGTGTGTGTGTGTGTTTCTTTCTGTGCATGTGTGTGTCTGTCTGTCTGTGTGTGTGTGTGTGTGTGTGTCTGTCTGTCTGTCTGTCTGTCTGTCTGTCTGTCTGTCTGTCTGTCTGTCTGTCTGTCTGTGTGTGTGTGTGTGTGTGTGTGTGTGTGTGTGTGTGTGTGTGTGTGTGTGTGTGTGTGTGTGTGTGTGTGTGTGTGTGTGTGTGTGTGTGTGTGTGTGTATACTTTGCCATGAGCTAAACTTATAAGTTAGTAAGCATTTCTTTTCTGAAATGATGCTTTTTGTCATCATATTGTTTTTCATTTACTTCATGCGCCAATTGTTTTGGGGAAAGTAAATGCAGCCTTTTATTCAATGAATGATCAAAACAAAGTAAATACTAGTGTTTAAATGTTGTCAACCTGTTAAATAGACATTGGTAATGAGCCTCATTCAGTAGATGTGGGTCAGAAGGAGCAAGATATACAATCAAGTAGGTTTTTTATAAATGTTTCACACGGGTTAGGGTTAAGCTGCATTCACTAGATGCAGGATTTTCGAGTTTGGTCCCAGAGCCTTGCTTGAAAATCATCCAGTTAAAGTTATTTTCAATGTTTACGTCCCCTACTAGCTATGAACAGCTACATACAGCTGTCATCTGATTGGCTGTGCATTGAAAGGTCAGCAGTAACTTGGTCAAAGTTGAAATCATTCCAGATTTGAGCACACTTTCTCTATAAACACAACTGCAAACATGTCAACGCAGAGCCATTTTACAGCTTCTCATATGACTGCAGCTTTAGGGTTAGGTTGATAGAAAGGAAACAGCACTAGCATCAGGGCAGGAGAAACGTGTGTAGTATAAAGCAACTGTTATCTATATTGAAACTTCAACAAGTAGTTATTTTGCCAACAGTAGTGTTCATTTCGTTGACTCAAACTATGACGAAATATGTTCGTCAATAACCTTTTTTTCCATGACTAAAACGAGACGAGACGGCACCGACGGCAGTAACAAAAACTGTAATGAAATCATCATGCAATATCGTTGACGAAAAGTGACGAGACGAAAATGTAGTTTACTAAATAAAAACTATGCCAAAATCTCTCTTTACTTTCTTTGACGAAAAATGAGGAGACGAAATATTATCAAAGATAAAACGTTACACCTCTGATGGACAGTTTTTCTCCCAGCAGTTCCATTTTTGGTGCTGCGGCTGGGAAGCGGCTGTGTGTCTGTGCTGTGGCTGGGTAGCGGCTGTGTGTCTGTGATGCGGCTGGGAAGCGGCTGTGTATCTGTGCTGTGGCTGGGTAGCGGCTGTGTGTCTGTGCTGTGGCTGGGCAGCGGCTGTGTGGCTGTGCTGTGGCTGGGCAGCGGCTGTGTGTCTGTGCTGTGGCTGGGTAGCGGCTGTGTGTCTGTGATGCGGCTGGGCAGCGGCTGTGTGTCTGTGCTGTGGCTGGGTAGCGGCTGTGTGTCTGTGATGCGGCTGGGTAGCGGCTGTGTGTCTGTGCTGTGGCTGGGTAGCGGCTGTGTGTCTGTGCTGTGGCTGGGTAGCGGCTGTGTGTCAGTGCTGTGGCTGGGTAGCGGCTGTGTGTCTGTGATGCGGCTTGGCAGCGGCTGTGTGTCTGTGCTGTGGCTGGGTAGCGGCTGTGTGTCTGTGATGCGGCTGGGTAGCGGCTGTGTGTCTGTGCTGCGGCTGGGCAGCGGCTGTGTGTCTGTGCTGTGGCTGGGTAGCGGCTGTGTGTCTGTGCTGCGGCTGGGCAGCGGCTGTGTGTCTGTGCTGCGCGCGGCGGTACATTTCAATTACACCGGGCCAGCGGCACACTGTGAACTGTCAGGAAGACTCGGGTCTAACTCATGGTCTAACTAACCTTATTTAACAGAAAATAAAATGGCAACAACAGGGCTTGGGAGCAGTGGTGGCATTAACCGAATAAAAATAAACCAAAAACAGAAAAAAAATACAGGAACATTCTGCAGATAGTAAGACGTTTTAAGAATTAGAAAGAGGATGGAAAACAGCTAACACTGTCTATACAAGTCTATAGGAAGAGAAAGACATAAAGTAAGAAGGAAAAATAGACAAACCAAATGACTGCCATGCCCTTGAGCAATCCTCTGAACCCTGCCCTAGCATCCACACTACAGTATATCAACATATCACAGCATTGAGAGCATGAATCCTACACTATGTTTGTTTCTAATCATCTTTCTGTAATCTGCTTTGCCGCTATTGTTTCCCCACTTAATCATTGTGCCTCCAAACTCAAAAAATGAAATTGCAAGTTAATGAGCTGCTGATTGTATTATTTCACAGCCGGCTGCTCCAGAGCACCGCCTGATCCGGAGCCGACCTGCTAATACAACAAATTAGGAGCCGAGTGTGTGTTTTAACCCAAAAGCAACTCACAGCAGGGGGCTCAGCGTTTGGCTCAAGGACACGAACACCAAGCATTGTATTCCTGCATCGTAGTGTCTGTTGGGGTAGTGATGACCAGAGATGGCAAAAGTACACACATCCTTTACTCAAGTAGAAGTACAGATACTCGTGTTTAAAAATACTCTGGTGAAAGTAGAAGTACTGACTAAACTTCTTTACTCAAGTCAAAGTAAAGAGGCTTTGAAATGTACTTCAGTAAAAAGTACCCATAGCTAGCAGCTGTTTTAAAGAGTACCTGACCTCCCTTTATATTAATAGAACAATAATGTCATTGTTAGCTAATGAATGTTTCCATGCTGAACAACGGCAACATGACAACGTTTCCATTGGTCCCTCTTCTTTAGAGAAGACCAGGAAATGATGGATACACGGATCGTGTTCAAATCAATAGGCACGCAATGACTCTAAATAATAATGATCACGCCACCAAACACACATTCAGACTAAAGGAACCAGCCTGTTTGGAAAATGAGAGAAGTAGAAAGTACAGGTATTTGTGTTCAACATGTAAGAAGTAGAAAGTACAGGTATTTGAGTTCAACATGTAAGAAGTAGAAAGTACAGGTATTTGAGTTCAACATGTAAGAAGTAGAAAGTACAGGTATTTGAGTTCAACATGTAAGAAGTAGAAAGTACAGGTATTTGAGTTCAACATGTAAGAAGTAGAAAGTACAGGTATTTGAGTTCAACATGTAAGAAGTAGAAAGTACAGGTATTTGTGTTCAACATGTAAGAAGTAGAAAGTACAAGTATTTGAGTTCAACATGTAAGAAGTAGAAAGTACAGGTATTTGGGTTCAAAATGTAAGAAGTAGAAAGTACAGGTATTTGGGTTCAAAATGTAAGAAGTAGAAAGTACAGGTATTTGAGTTCAACATGTAAGAAGTAGAAAGTACAGGTATTTGTGTTCAACATGTAAGAAGTAGAAAGTACAGGTGTTTGAGTTCAACATGTAAGAAGTAGAAAGTACAGGTATTTGTGTTCAACATGTAAGAAGTAGAAAGTACAGGTATTTGAGTTCAACATGTAAGAAGTAGAAAGTATAGGTGTTTGTGTTCAACATGTAAGAAGTAGAAAGTACAGGTATTTGGGTTCAAAATGTAAGAAGTAGAAAGTACAGGTATTTGAGTTCAACATGTAAGAAGTAGAAAGTATAGGTATTTGAGTTCAACATGTGAGAAGTAGAAAGTACAGGTGTTTGTGTTCAACATGTAAGAAGTAGAAAGTACAGGTATTTGGGTTCAAAATGTAAGAAGTAGAAAGTACAGGTATTTGAGTTCAACATGTAAGAAGTAGAAAGTACAGGTATTTGTGTTCAACATGTAAGAAGTAGAAAGTACAGGTATTTGAGTTCAACATGTAAGAAGTAGAAAGTACAGGTATTTGTGTTCAACATGTAAGAAGTAGAAAGTACAGGTATTTGAGTTCAACATGTAAGAAGTAGAAAGTACAGGTATTTGGGTTCAACATGTAAGAAGTAGAAAGTACAGGTATTTGAGTTCAACATGTAAGAAGTAGAAAGTACAGGTATTTGTGTTCAACATGTAAGAAGTAGAAAGTACAGGTATTTGGGTTCAAAATGTAAGAAGTAGAAAGTACAGGTATTTGGGTTCAAAATGTAAGAAGTAGAAAGTACAGGTATTTGAGTTCAACATGTAAGAAGTAGAAAGTACAGGTATTTGTGTTCAACATGTAAGAAGTAGAAAGTACAGGTGTTTGAGTTCAACATGTAAGAAGTAGAAAGTACAGGTATTTGTGTTCAACATGTAAGAAGTAGAAAGTACAGGTATTTGTGTTCAAAATGTAAGAAGTAGAAAGTACAGGTATTTGTGTTCAACATGTAAGAAGTAGAAAGTACAGGTATTTGAGTTCAACATGTAAGAAGTAGAAAGTACAGGTATTTGTGTTCAAAATGTAAGAAGTAGAAAGTACAGGTATTTGTG
>NC_136906.1:79154442-79219708 GCF_949606895.1 Notothenia rossii | reverse complement strand
GCAGGTTATATAAAGAGTTATTTAGCTGACAGTTTGAGCTTTTTCTTGTTTACACTCGCTGTCATCTGACACCCGAACAGATGCTAAGCTAAGCTAACAGATTAATATATATCTAGTTTATGATAACAGCGTGCTTTAATCTCCTTTTCTGTCTTCTTTCTGAGTTTCAAACTCACCGAGCTGCACACGGTCACTCCTGTTTTGAAGTTTAGAGGATTCAAACGAGGATGTTTGTCCAAAATATGAGAAATTCAGCACCAAATTCACAATCCTTCCAACATCACACCAACCGGAAACTACTTCTGGGTCAACAATCAAGCACTTCCGGTTCGCGAGACAGTTTTCAAAATAACGGTCCCTCAGAATAGATGGGCAAGGCAAGGCGGGTTTATTTATAGCGCCTTTCAACACAAGGCAATTCAAAGTGCTTTGCAAAGATTAAAAACCGTAAGAGCCTTCAGAAGATAAGACAATGGACCTTTATTAACTGGTTTATCTCAAAGCTGTAACTGGTACTCGATGTGTATTTTGTCAAATGTAATTTGTACAGTTGTATCTTTAATATTTTCTGTTATGCATGTTTCTTTATTAATATTAAGCTATCTTTGGCTCTTTACTTGCTGTAACAAATGTACATTTTGATCTGATTCTGACGAATTGTGCTCACCATAAATCAGATTTAAACATTAAATCCGTGTGCCAAAGCCTAATTATATTTTTTATTTCAAACCTTTATTTAACCAGATGAATCCCATTGAGATCATCAATTTCTTTTTCAAGGGACACCTGCAGCAAGTAGGTTACACATGAAAACAGAAAACAAAAAAATACATCATACAACATATTTACAGGACTACATTTACATACCTATCGACAATGACTTGTGAAATTGCATAGCATCTATCCGAGCTTTAAAAACATGCAGTGCAACCAAATTGCTCAGTTTCAATTCTTTTTGGAGACTGTCAAGCAAGAGGAGCTGCGCACATAAAAGCTTTCGTAACTAAGTCAGTCCTTGCACTTGGCACATGTAACAAAACCACATCATGTGATCTCAGGCAATAGCTACCTGCAACTCTCTGTGTGATCAGAGAGCAGATATAAGATGGTAGTTTACCCAACATGGCTTTGTAGATGAACATGTACCAATGACTGAGCCTCAGTACAGTAAGTGAAGGCAAACCTGCCCTGGTGTAAAGGGTACAGTGATGAGTAAGTGCTGTACAATTAATAACAAATCTCAGTGCATTGTGATAGGCGGCATCTAACCAGTGGCGTAACAAGGTTGTGATTGGCCACGGTGCAAATATTGTTTTGGGGCCCCAAAACAATATTTGTTGTTTGTCTCTGGAGAATGGGCCGGGAGGCCTACATGGACCGGTTGCTGTAATATGGCTTTTGATCTTGGCGTTGGGGGTCTCAATAGCGCCATAGAGTCCCCTATCGGTTGGGGCCCTTGGGGGAACTGTTGGACCACTGCCGGGCACAGCCAAATCCAGCCTCTCTTCCTGGTTGGCTGGAGAAGAAGGTTGCACAGCCACGGCCACGGATACAGCTTCATTTGTGGAGCTAGATGACAATGATGGTGGTGAGGCAGGTGAGCTATCGTTAGCCTCCGGCTGCCGCTGCACATCAACATTGCTAACGTTAGCGCTCAAGTTCGGTGACGATGTATGACAAAAAAAACTGTCTAATTTTGTCAGTTTAGCTGTTACATCTCCTTGTTCTCTTTTCTTTTCTCTTTTGAGCGCTGCTCTTGTGCTTTGGTTTGCTGTACATTATAAATCCAAGCTATTACATTTTTTATAAGAACTTGCTGCTGCTAGCTACAGTACAGTTCAGGTTGATTAAACGGTTCGCTCGTCACGCAAGGTATCACATGACATGAAAGGGAGCAAGGTAATTGGACAGACAAATAAAAAATTAATTTAGTTGGTTACTTTACTTTGAAGACTGTGTGAACCAGTCAATGCCAACAAATAAATAATATATATATCTTTTTTTTTGCATGGGCTCCTGGCTGGCTCTGCGCTGCACCGGCTGCACCGGCGATAGTTACGCCACTGCATCTAACTTGATGGCCAGGTGCATTCATATAGATCAGATCACCATAGTCCAGCACAGGTAAAAAGGTGACAGAGACTAGCCTTTTCCTGTCCTCACGTGAGATATATGATGATGAAAACACAACAATGTTTTACGCCCACTCACTTTAAGGTTCAAGGTTTTTATTGGTCATGCGTACATAGCTACAGTGTAGGTATGACAGGCTCCTCCTCCAACAGTGCAACAGAATAAAACTGAAAAAATTGTGCAAGTAAATACAAAAAGGAAAATAGTAGAAAAGTGGAATATTCCATTAAGAGCATCTCTGCTTCTCTTTCCTTTGTGTGCTCAATCTTTAAGAGTCTCAAAACCGGTTGCTTTCTCAAAATAAACGCATTATCAACTTCTTGTGACGAGTCGCTTCCTCATTGTGACTTTCTTCCTTTTTCTCCTCTATTCTTACTCTCAAGAGCATCATTTCCTTTTCTTACTCCTACAGTAAATGACATCATGGGACATTAATCAAAGTTACTTTAGGATTTCCACAGTTTGCACGCATCCAGCTGAATAACAGGTCATTTTACATCATGAAAGCTAAATAAAACATACATGATCAAATTATTGAATATCAAACAATTACAGATGAAACTAAAGAACAGATTCTGCATTTCTTTGCATATAACATAATTACTAAAATAACAATATGAAAATACATACTATAGCATAAGATGAGCAAATCCATCACTGAGCACAAAACTGTTACAGGAAGTCTATCCGTCACGTATTGAGGTCATTTATATATAAAGCAACCGCCCAAACGTGCTAAGTTTAACTTCCCCTTTATCTTACATTGCGCCACGAGTCAAACTACACACAGAAATTAAGCTTTTGACATGAATCCATCCTGAAAATGATCATAAAACCATTAACAGAGATTAGAGAAGGTGTGATGTTGTGATTGACGTTAGATGGTGGAAGTTTTCACAGTCGAATAAGTCACTTCGTCACCTTCATCTGCGTCAGTCTCAATCTTAACCTGGAAGGAAATAGCACAATATAAATAACTGCAGGAGTCTAGAAGACAACAGCACGAAGAAACACCATTGATAGGCATGTGGCGTAGTGGGTTAGTGCGTTGGTGTTGGGATCAGGGGGTCACAGGTTCAAACCCCACCGCAGTCAGCATGTCGTTGTGTCCCTGAAACACTTCACTCCTAATTGCTCCTGTGGGGATTGTCCACAGTATTGAGTATGTAATTCACTTTGGATAAAAGCTTCTAACAAGTAATGATAGGCTACAGACAACATGACACACACAGTACACAATGTAATAAAGTAAAACAATGTGTTTCTTTACAGACATCGTACCTCCGCTTTTTTGTGGGTATTCTTGGTGTAGGTGATGGAGGCGTAACAAACTCCTTCTTCAGGATCAGCCTACACAGAAAGGACAAGATAATAAGTATTCAGTAAGATAATAAGCACATTTGTGTTGTTGATTTGACTTCCCACTTCTGGTTTTACACTCATTCGCTCTTCCTGTGCAGTGCAGCAACACCGTCTAACTTCCCTTATTTATCTTTATTGCACATTCTCACACCCATAAGGCCGAACAACCTGAGAGACGTTTAAGACTTGTTTCAGTGAGTGAACTCACTGTGGCCGGGTTGGTCTCTGGAGAATTCACTGCAGGGCTTGAGGTCTGTCCCTGGACAACAAGCATTAAACACTTCAGTTCATTCACATCGGGGAATAATACAAACAACAGTTTAACATATTCAATATATCTTTGAACGTTTCAGAGGAATCCTGTTCATTTTCAGGCTCATATTAGTATTTAGTGTCTCTACTTTAAAGAGTCCTCTCCTGCTGATGTTCAGGTGTATATCAGTATGTAGTGTCTCTACTTTAAAGAGTCCTCTCCTGCTGATGTTCAGGTGTGTATCAGTATGTAGTGCCTCTACTTTAAAGAGTCCTCTCCTGCTGATGTTCAGGTGTATATCACTATGTAGTGTCTCTACTTTAAAGAGTCCTCTCCTGCTGATGTTCAGGTGTGTATCAGTATGTAGTGTCTCTACTTTAAAGAGTCCTCTCCTGCTGATGTGCAGGTGTATATCAGTATGTAGTGCCTCTACTTTAAAGAGTCCTCTCCTGCTGATGTTCAGGTGTATATCAGTATGTAGTGCCTCTACTTTAAAGAGTCCTCTCCTGCTGATGTTCAGGTGTATATCAGTATGTAGTGCCTCTACTTTAAAGAGTCCTCTCCTGCTGATGTTCAGGTGTATATCAGTATGTAGTGCCTCTACTTTAAAGAGTCCTCTCCTGCTGATGTTCAGGTGTATATCAGTATGTAGTGTCTCTACTTTAAAGAGTCCTCTGCTGCTGATGTTCAGGTGTATATCAGTATGTAGTGTCTCTACTTTAAAGAGTCCTCTCCTGCTGATGTTCAGGTGTATATCAGTATGTAGTGTCTCTACTTTAAAGAGTCCTCTCCTGCTGATGTTCAGGTGTATATCAGTATGTAGTGTCTCTACTTTAAAGAGTCCTCTCCTGCTGATGTTCAGGTGTATATCAGTATGTAGTGTCTCTACTTTAAAGAGTCCTCTCCTGCTGATGTTCAGGTGTATATCAGTATGTAGTGTCTCTACTTTAAAGAGTCCTCTCCTGCTGATGTTCAGGTGTATATCAGTATGTAGTGTCTCTACTTTAAAGAGTCCTCTCCTGCTGATGTTCAGGTGTATATCAGTATGTAGTGCCTCTACTTTAAAGAGTCCTCTCCTGCTGATGTTCAGGTGTATATCAGTATGTAGTGTCTCTACTTTAAAGAGTCCTCTCCTGCTGATGTTCAGGTTTATATCAGTATGTAGTGTCTCTACTTTAAAGAGTCCTCTCCTGCTGATGTTCAGGTGTATATCAGTATGTAGTGTCTCTACTTTAAAGAGTCCTCTCCTGCTGATGTTCAGGTGTATATCAGTATGTAGTGTCTCTACTTTAAAGAGTCCTCTCCTGCTGATGTTCAGGTGTATATCAGTATGTAGTGCCTCTACTTTAAAGAGTCCTCTCCTGCTGATGTTCAGGTGTATATCAGTATGTAGTGTCTCTACTTTAAAGAGTCCTCTCCTGCTGATGTTCAGGTTTATATCAGTATGTAGTGTCTCTACTTTAAAGAGTCCTCTCCTGCTGATGTTCAGGTGTATATCAGTATGTAGTGTCTCTACTTTAAAGAGTCCTCTCCTGCTGATGTTCAGGTGTATATCAGTATGTAGTGTCTCTACTTTAAAGAGTCCTCTCCTGCTGATGTAACACACTGCAGGAAAAGATGATTATGATGTCCTGTATTCATTTATGAGATGCTCATGTTCAATAAGTAAATCCCAAACACTAGTTTACGACCCTTTTTGCATATTCTCCTAATCACTTCCTTTACCTTAGCGAATGCAACCCCTTTGTTTAATTACAGCACACTAATGGTTATGAAACACTTGCTTTTTTTCAACTTTAAATAAAAAAATATGTTTAAGTACTCACAACACTGTCACTTTCCCGTGCTTCTTTCCCTGAAAAGACAAACAAAAGGGGGTTGACTTTAATTTCCACATTGTTCATTTGATTTTATGAAATAAATGATTGTTTACAAAAAGTGTCATATATATTTTCTCACCTTTCATTTTCCTCCATGTGATGAAAGCCACAATGGTTATCAGAAGTGCGAGGAGAACCAAAGCCAGAACCGTGTACAACCACCATTCTGAAACGATAATAAATGGGAGAAATTGGAGGTGAGGTTAATAGCGATACTTACATTACATGTAGATGTTAAAAAAATGATGTGTTACAAGTCAAAGTTACTTTTGGTACAAAAACTGCATCCAAAAAAAAACACGTAATCTGCAACGAGTTTGACAGAATAAACCAGAAAGAATTATTTAAAGAACCAAATACTAATTCTCTCCAGAGATTTCAACCTCAGCTCAAAATGGAAATGTGAAGCATCAAAACAATATACTAAATATTTGAGGTTCCGTAAAATAGATTTGTTTAAGATTGATGATACTGTCTAGTTTTTACCTGATGGTGATGTTGTTGTTGTTGTTGCTTGTTGTTCGTCCCCATCTGAACAAGATGAACACAACTCTTCAGAAGTAATATGTTTACCATATATTGTGACGTAATGTTTAAACTGAATTAAATCAGATAAACACCCTTTTTATGTCATTTTTCGCGTAACTTTGAAGTGACTTTAAACAGTGTGATCACAAATGTTCTCACCTGAGGACTGAAAGCTGAAGGTCTGCACGTTGCCACCATCAGCTGTTACTTCACAAGTCAAAAACCTAGACCTTGTTGTGTGACTAAAAAGAGAAGTCAGAAATGTCACAGAGGCAGAGCAGGGAGACTGTGATGTCTTTATCTCTCTGTGATCTTTATCCACATCTTGACCCTGAAGCAGCCACTTCACTGAGAGTCTACAGTCTACATATGACACCACAGAGCAGAGTAACCACATCCTATCCTTGTCCTGATGTTCAGTCACTGAAGATGGAGATATTGTGAGAGAAAGACAACAACAGTAAAAATAACTTCAGCACTGTAATCATAATAATTGTAATGTTATAGTATTTTGCTCTACAGAGAAAGTTTGGAAACATTATGAAGTAAATACTCACTGGTAACCACAGACAGGTAAACCTCAGAGTCTGGACCTTGTTGTTCTCCTGATCTGAACTGTCTGCAGAAGTATTGCCCAGCATCCTCCTCTGTGACCTTCTTTACAACCAGAGAACATTTCTCTGTAACGCTCAGTCTGTCTGATTTAGCTTTGGCTTCTTTACCAATCTGCCTACCTTTAACCAGCTCTACTGAGCTTCTTGAATCACTGAAGAACCAGGTAATACCATCACATTCAACCTGATCATG
Source organism: Notothenia rossii (assembly GCF_949606895.1). NCBI lineage: Eukaryota > Metazoa > Chordata > Actinopteri > Perciformes > Nototheniidae > Notothenia > Notothenia rossii. The sequence continues at coordinate 79,212,745 of NC_136906.1, read as the reverse complement.
GGTCACTTTGTTACACGGCAAAGTGGCTTCATCTCCAGCTCTGACAGAGAGGTAGAGGAGACTCTGTCCAATTGCAGCCCCTGAATAAACGAGAGAGAAATATAACGAATACAGAGAAATACAAATGTTCATTGAAGATATAACTAAAGTTTCCCTATTTGTCTAAAAGTTGCTTTCCCCTCGTTGGAAGACAAACAGACCACTTCTCTGTCTTGGTTAAAATGAGATTAGGTAATAAAGTAACATTTATGATGAATACATTTCCTTTTTAAATGTTTCTAAATATATACATGTTGTAGGAATCCTTACCTGTAAACTGAAGCAGCAGAATGAGAAGTGAAGACATTTGAATCTGTTTGAACTCGTCCATCGTGTCTCTTGTATTCGTGTTAGTCTCTAGACTGGCTGCTTCTTAAAGAGAAATGTTGAATGTACTTCCTTATATTAGAAATGCGTCACTTCCTCAAAGTTGCTGCGTCTTCTTTTCTCTTCTACGTTTATTATTAATCCGCCTCTCTGCATCGTCTCAGTCAAGATGAGCGCATGTCACTTCCTGTGGGTTTACTTTAATAACATTCATATAGAAAACACAACCATATTAGTACATTAGATACCAGCGGACGAATGATACCAAATACATTTTGTGAAGTAATCAGGTTAAAAGTTACTTGTAATTCAATAACAGATTAGAAATGACATCTCCTTCCTGTCCAGTGGAAACCACGTATCTCCTTATTGGTGATATATATTTTTTAAACTCATGAAACCTTGACTGTTCAGAGTTACAGTACATGGTTATCAAAGGGCAAAGCTACCAACATGATGATATTATAGAATATGATGCATTGCTGTAGATTAAATATCCAACAATCACAAAAAGGCGGGAAAACACAAAAACAGGAAGTGACGTCAGAGATGACACAAGGACAGTGTTTAACAAAATAAAACAGGAAGTACAAAGAGCAAGATCACGATAAAGACTCTGTTAGTAGGAACCACAGAACACAGTGCAGAATCAAGATTAACATGTATTATTTGCAGATTGTATTGTTGTATCAGGAATAACAAAGAGAAAACGTACTTTCTACATTAAGGCTGAAAACCCATTAAATCACATGGACATCAAAACACATGTTTTAACAGCTAAGCTAAATGAAAGTGGATTAAAATAATGATTTTATACACATAGATATTCAAATGAGCTCAAGCTGCTTTAGCTCTAATAGCAGTCAGTACATCTTAAAAAAGCTCTGAGACTTTCAGCTGGAAGATAATAGAAGCTTCTCTCTTCCTCTATCTCTTGTTCTGATGAAATGTTTCCAACATAGTGAGTTAGCTGAGAAGTGATGCGTCTACTTCCTCTCATTAGTATGATGTCAACTTCTCAAAGTGACTTTAGACTATTTCCAAAAATAGTCAAACACAATTGTTGGATTTTCTTTTTTATTTGTAGATTCTAATGTCAACAGATATTACAAAGAGAAAACTTACTTTCTACATTAAGGCTGAAAATCCATTCAATCAAATGAACTTCAAAACACAAAGCAAAGCGAAATGAAAGTGAATGAAAGTAATAATTCTGAACACAGAGATATTAAAATGAGCTCAAGCTTCAAAAACAATCAGTACATCTTAAAATCAGCTCTGAACCTTCAGCATGAAGACAATATAAGGAAACAAGAGTCAAAAGCTCTTTCCAGTGACATCCAGTGGTTTATTAGATCAAGACTCAAATGAAATAATATGTAATTCAGAATGAGTGTATAATCTTCCACTCCTGATGTGAAACATGAAGATAGATGTAGACGTTGTTGATCAGTGGAGTCTGATGGAGGCAGAAGTGTTGCTCAAACTCCATCAGGAGGTCTGATGTTTTCATAGTTCACTGTACCATCATCTACATCATAACGCACCTGTAGTAAACAACAACAACAAGAACAACAACAACACTGAGTTGGTTTCAAAGGATTTCAAAGTTAAACACAGTTCACAGTTGAGTCAGCAGACCCTGAACGCACCATCAGTTCCCGTCTGATCTGATTGATACTGACTTCAGGACAGTTTGCTTTGAAACTAGATTTGATCCTGCACATTATTCACAGTAACAAACACATTGTTTTCTAAAACAACAAAACTATTAGCATTGCTAAAAGCCACTAGTGTGAAGGTGGGGAAATCCTGTATGTGATGTGATTCAGGGGAATCAGTCCTTTAATCTGAACTCATCATGTTCAGTTGTTACTGACAGGTTCAAAGAGGTGTTGATTCAGATCTATGGTCTCTCTGGAGGCTGTACTTTGTGTCTGTGTTTATCAGTTCATCATGAAGAGAGAGTCAAAACAGTTCAGTGTTTAGATGTAAAAACTCACATTGATTTCATCCATCTGTGTTTGCTTCTCTGAGAAGAAAGAAGAGAAAGTTCACTTTACTTTCCACAATTTAAAAATCTAGTTTAAAAAAACGTTTAATTTATATCTCTCACAGGCTCCGCCTTCTACCGGACTCTATGGGTACTCCCCTTGATATATCATGCAAGAATTCATCCACTGAGACATCTATAGACGTAGCCGGCCCCGGGGCGGGCCTACCTGAATGCGCGCGCATATCACAGCATAAAAGGAGGCCTCGCCTCCTGACTGTCATCCCTTTCTTCAGCAAGCAAGAGAGACACACTGAGTGAAGGGAGACGGGTAAAACATGAAATCGAAGAAAATGGACTCACCTTTGCTGGAGCAACGGCTCTGTCCTTCGTTCTCGGGCGTCATTGCAGGAGCCGACCTCCACCGCCAGTGCATCGAGTGCCTGGGGTCCGACCACGCGCCGACTAACCTGGGCCCGCTTGCAACCTGCAGTGCCTGCCGGTTAATCCCTCGGCTCAGCCGCCACCAGCGACTGGTGCAGTTCGGGGACTGTTACGTCTCCCCAGTGGAAGACCCAGAACTCGACGTGGTGGAGATGGAGGACCACTAGGAGGGGCCCTTCGTGTTCGCCACTCCAGCAGACCGGTCGGGCCCGCTCGTCGGGGAGAGGGACGACGACGGCACCACCTCGTCGTCAGATGTTTCCGGAGACCACCAGGAAGGCCAGCAGCACAGGTCTACTCGACAGGACTTCCCAGTGCTGATGACTATGGCGGCGGAGCGTGTAGGCTTACCGTTCCCCTCACCGCTGCAACCGAGGCTGGGGGGTCGCCAACGTCAGGGCTACTGCGGTCCGGCCCGTCCAGCGCAGCTTGCCTTTGTCTCGGCCCGTCCAGCGCAGCCTGCCTTTGTCTCGCCCCCCCCCCCCCCCCCCCTCTATCTTGTGAGATGGGATCTATGTTGTCGTACTTGCAGTTATTGGTGGACAGAAGTCTTGCTCATTCCACAGTGAAAGTATATACAGCAGCCACCTCGTCCTGCCATGAGGAATTTGACGGCAGGTCAGCCTTTTCTCAACCACTTATGTTGCGGTTCTTCGGGGTGTCAGGAGGCTGCGCCCAGTAGTGCACGCCTCCGCCCCGCAGTGGGACCTACCGCTGGTGCTCGAGGCTCTGGTCTCAGAACCATTTGAGCCTCTGGAGCTCTCCTCCCTAAAAGCACTGTCGTGGAAGACAGCATTGCTACTGGCCTTAACGTCAGCCAAAAGAGTGTCCGAGTTAACCGCTCTATCGGTGCACCCAAGTTGCTTGGTGATCCGGGGCGACACTCAGACCGAACCCCTTGTTTGTGCACAAGAGCCTAAGGACTGCGTTCAGGTCGAGGGCTATTCAGTTGGGGGGGGCTTTAATCTTCCACCCCATAGTGGGGCGAGGGAGGCTAAATTGCACCTCCTCTGCCCGGTGCGTGCGCTAGCGTGTTATGTAGAGCGCACGGCTGTCCTTAGACGCACTAAACAGCTGTTTGTGTGCTTCGGGGGCGGGGTGACCGGGAGAGCCCTGTCCAAGAAACGCCTGGCAGGCTGGCTCTGCGAGTGCATTGCACATGCCTACGGAGAGGCGCGGAGAGCCTTCGCCACGGGGGTCCGTGCACACTCTACATAAGCTATGGCGGTGTCAAAAGCCTCTTTCAACAGCGTGAGTGTGGAGGACATATGCACGGCGGCGTCTTGGTCAACACCAGGCCCCTTCATAAAGTTTTATCTCTAGGACATGTCCGGCTCCTTTTGATCGTCTGTGCTTGCTGGGGCAACACAGGACTGGTGAGGAGGGAGGGGGGCTGTGGGTCAGTGGGCATCTGACCCCCTCCCCGGGCGTAATGCGCTTACGTTTTCCCCGGGCCCGGGGGACGTGACGCGCACTGGGCCCATAGTCATAGTCCATACACGCTCTTCAAGTGGTGAGCGTGTCTGAGTGTGGGACATGGGGCACTTTCGCTCTCCCCGTGCTCCTTAGAGTCTTGGAAGAGGTGGTGCATAGTGAGCCCATACGGGGCTGGGGACTCTCTTCGTTCGCCTATGGGCGGAGGGTGGGAGCCCTCAGCGCTGTTTTTCCGAGCTCACCTCCGCGGGGTAAGCGCGTGTGCTCTGTCAGCTGCATCCCCAACTTTCTCCACGGTTACGACCGAGGGAAAAGGGAGTGAGGCGCAGCGGCTTCTAACTAGAAAGCAGGTCAGAAACAGTGAGATGGAACAGTGTTGTTGTGGGACGACAGCGCGTGTATACATCGGGGCTCGGACCACTGTACCCATAGAGTCCAGTAGAGGGAGGAGCCTGTGAGAGATATAACGAGGGGTTACGTATGGTAACCCTTGTTGTATAAACACAGGGGGATCCCTCTACTCAGGGGCCCTGTCTGTCCTATGCTGCTTGCTGAAGAGAAGTGTAGGATGACAGTCAGGAGGCGAGGCCTCCTTTTATGCAGTGAGATACGCGCGCATTCAGGTAGGCCCGCCCCGGGGCCGGCTACGTCTATAGAAGTCTCAGTGGATGAATGCTTTCATGATACGATCAAGGAGAGTACCCATAGAGTCCAGTAGAGGGCCCCGCCTGTGTTTATATAACAAGGGTTAGCATACATAACCCCTCGTTTTATGTGTGAACGTTCTCACCTTTAGTTCTTGTCCATATGTTGACCGCCACAACAATCGTCACAAGAGCTGCTAAACCCACAGACACGAGGATGTGCCTCAAGAGACCTGGAAAGAAAATATAATTGTTTTAAAGATATATATATTTTGCACTTTTTTTTTTTTTTTAAAGAAACAGAGATGTTTTTAAATGTATCTACATTTATTCACGTTGCATGCCAATCAGTGCAAAGATGTGATGTTATTTTTTAACAAAATGCATATAATTTAGAAAAACAAAACGCTTAAAACAAACCAAATAATAGTCTTTTATTTAAGAGAAAATGTTTTGCTTTTAACTTTAATGAATGGTTTTGTTTTAGAAAGTGAGTTAATTCAACTTTGTCTTTATTTTTTCCATGTGTACGGGGGAAACATAAGACAAAGAGATTCCAGAGACAGATAACGTACCTTGTAGTTTTGCTGAATCTTCAGTGATCACAGAAGCTGTCCTATTGAAACCTGAGCTGGAGTCGCTCTCTGTTGTTGCTGCTGTTGTGTCCTCACCTGAACAGATGAACAAAGATAAATAAACGTTTCACGAGCAAACTGTCTAATGGGTCAAATATATTGTGATGTAATAATAAAACTTCAAATCATTGAGTAAGTAAAATGAGTTAATAACGTTTAAACAGCTGATTCCCACCTGAGGACTGAAAGCTGAAGGTCTGGACATTGTCACCAGCTCTTACTGCACAAGTGAAGAACTTATACCTTGACATGTAACTATAATGAAAAGTCTGAAATGTCACAGAGGCAGAGCAGGATGACAGTGATGTTTTTATATCTCTGTGATCTTTATCCACATCTTGACCCTGAAGCAGCCACTTCACTTTGTGTCTACACCGTGCATATGTCTCCAAAGAGCAGTTTAACGTCACCTCATCATTGACCTGATGTTCAGTCACTGAAGATGGAGACATTGAGAAAGAAAGATAATAATTAGCTTCAGCACTGTAATAATAATTATTGTTATGTTTTAGTATTTTGCTCTACAGAGAAATGTTGGAATCATTATGATGTAAATACTCACTGGTAACAACAGACAGGTAAACCTGAGAGTCTTGACCTTGATTTTGACCTGCTTTGTTGTACTGTCTGCAGATGTAATAACCAGCATCCTCCTCTGTGACCTTCTTTATAACCAGAGAACATTTCTCTGTAACTCTCAGTCTGTCTGATTTAGCATGGTTACCAATCTGCCCACGTCTAACCAGAATTACTGCACGTCCTGAATCACTGAAGATCCAGGTAGTACCATCACATTCATCCTGATCCTGAATCACTTTGTTACACGGAAAAGTGGCTTCATCTCCAGCTCTGACAGACAGGTAGAGGTATCGCTGTCCAATTGCAGCCCCTGAATAAACAAGAGAGAAATATAAAGAATACAGAGAAATATAAATGTTCATTTAAGATACAACTAAAGTTTCCTATGTGTCTAAAAGTTGCCTTCCCCTCGTTGGAAGATAAACAGACCACTTCTCTGTCTTGCTTAAAAGGAGATTAGTTAATAAAGTAACATTCATGAATAAATTACCGTTTTTAATGTTTTCTAAATAAATACATGTTGTAGGAATCCTTACCTGTAAACTGAAGCAGCAGAATGAGAAGTGAAGACATTTTAATCCGTTTGAACTCGTCCATCGTGTCTCTTGTATTCGTGTTAGTCTCTAGACAGGCTGCTTCTTAAAGAGAAATGTTGAATGTTCTTCCTAATATTAGAAATGTGTCACTTCCTCAAAGTTGCTGCCTCTTCTTTTCTCTTCTACGTTTATTATTAATCCGCCTCTCATTATCGACTCAAGATGAGCGCATGTCACTTCCTGTGGGTTTACTTTAATAACATTCATATAGAAAACACAACCATATAAGCACATTAGATACCAGCGGACGAATGATACCAAATACATTTTGTGAAGTAATCAGGTTAAAAGTTACTTGTAATTCACTTCCAGATTACAAATGACATCTCCTTCCTGTCCAGTGAAAACCACGTATCTCCTTATTGGTGATTTATTTATTTTAAACTCATGAAACCTTGACTGTTCAGAGTTACAGTACATGGTTGTCAAAGGGCAAAGCTACAAACATGATGATATTATAGAATATGATGCATTGCTGTTGATTAAATATCAAACAATGACGAAAAAGGCGGGAAAACACAAAGACAGGAAGTGACATCAGAGATGACACAAGGACAGTGTTTTACAAAATAAAACAGGAAGTACAAAGAGCAACGTCATGATAAAGACTCTGTTAGTAGGAACCACAGAACACAATGCAGAATCAAGATCAACATTTATTATTTGCAGATTGTATTGTTGCATCAGGAATAACAAAGAGAAAACGTACTTTCTACATTAAGACTGAAAACCCATTCAATCACATGGACATCAAAACACATGTTTTAACAGCTAAGCTAAATGAAAGTGGATTAAAATAATGATTTGATACACATAGATATTCAAATGAGCTCAAGCTGCTTTAGCTCTAATAGCAGTCAGTACATCTTAAAAAGCTCTGAGACTTTCAGCTGGAAGATAATAGAAGCTTCTCTCTTCTTGTCTCTATTCTTGTCTTGCTCGATCTTAGTGCTGCATTTGATACTATCGACCATGATATCCTATTGCAAAGACTAGAGCACTTAGTTGGCATACAGGGAACTGCTTTAGGCTGGTTTAGGTCCTATCTATCTGAACGCTCTCAGTTTGTACGTGTCAACGATGAATCTTCCACGCAAACCAAAGTTAGCCATGGAGTGCCACAGGGCTCAATGCTTGGACCTATTTTGTTCACATTATATATGCTTCCGTTAGGCAATATTATAAGGAATCATTCTGTAAACTTTCATTGTTATGCGGATGATACTCAACTATATTTATCAATCAAGCCTGATGAAATTAATCATCTCAATAAAATTCAAGACTGCCTCAAGGACTTAAAAACATGGATGACCTTAAATTTTTGGATGTTAAACACGACCAAAACTGAAGTTATTGTACTCGGCCCGAAGAATCTACGAAACAAATTATCTAAAGATATATTAACTATGGATGGCATTAATTTGGCCTCCAGTGAGACTGTAATCTTGGTGTTATATTTGATCAGGATTTATCCTTTAACGCGCACGTAAAATCAATTTCAAGGACCGCCTACTTCCATCTACGTAACATTGCAAAAATCAGGCATATCTTGCCTCAAAACGATGCAGAGAAACTAGTCCATGCATTTGTTACTTCAAGGCTGGATTATTGTAACTCTTTATTATCAGGGTGTACCAAGAAGTCAGTCAAGTCGCTTCAGCTGATTCAAAATGCTGCAACTCGTGTACTAACCAGAGTTAGGAAAAGGGACCACATTACTCCTGTTCTGGCTGCCTTACACTGGCTCCCTATAGAACACTGGATAGAATTTAAAATTCTTCTTCTCGCCTACAAAGCCCTTAATGGGCAGGCGCCATCTTACCTTAAAGAACTCATTATACCCTACTGTCCTAATAGGGCATTGTGTTCCAAGAATGCACGGTTGTTGGTTGTTCCTAGAGTCTCTAAAAGTACAATGGGAGCCAGAGCCTTTTCTTATCAAGCTCCACTTTTGTGGAATCAGCTTCCAGTTTGTGTTCGGACGGCAGACACCCTATCCGTTTTTAAGAGTGCGCTTAAGACCTTCCTTTTTGATAAAGCTTATAGTTAGGGCTGATTAGATTCAGCCCCTAGTTTTGCTGATATAGGCTTAGTTTGTCGGGGGACATCTTACTTCTTCCTTCTCTCTGTCTATACCTGTGTACTCTCATGTTCTGATGAACCCAGCTTCCCCAAATGTCTTTCTTTTTGGTGTCTATATACGCCGGGATCCGGAGTCATGGATGATCCTGCGGTCCTGTGTCATGGATCGCGAGTCCTGGATCTTGAGTCGTGGCTGTGGTCCTGGATCATAAGTCCTGGATGGATATCCTCGTGGATTCATCTTCCTATTATACACACATGCATTTCCAAACATTTGGTCTACCTATGTTGTAAATGTATTATCTCTTTGATTTATACACGGCATCTATTGCACGTCTGTCCGTCCTGGGAGAGGGATCCCTCCTCTGTTGCTCTCCCTGAGGTCTCTCCCATGTTCCCCTTTAAACTGTGGGGTTTTCTCTGGAAGTGTTTCCTTGTACGATGTGAGGGTCTAAGGACAGAGGGTGTCGTATTGTCATACTGATATTCTGTACAAACTGTGAAGTCCACTGAGACAAATGTAACATTTGTGATATTGGGCTGTATAAATAAACATTGATTGATTGATTGATTCCTCTATCTCTTGTTCTGATGAAATTGTTATATTTATGCATGTTTTTTGTTGTTGTTTGCTCCTTTTACCCCTCACTACTCTGTCTCTCCATCTCTGCAGGGCTGGTGTGTGACAGGGGGCGTGGCTGGTATACTCCTGGCTGCAGATGAGGCACACCTGTCCCCACTCACATGATCAACCTGCTCTTTAAGAGTCTGGCCCTCACCTCACTTCTCTGCCAGAGAGTGACGTGCTGTTCCACGGAGTGCCTTTCTGCAGCCTGGATTCTGTTTTTGTTCACTTTTTTGAGGAGCTTTTGAGTTTTTGTCGGGAACGTTTTCCCTCAGCTTTGTTTTTGGACCTACTGCAGCCAGCCAGCTCCCTGTCGTCAGTACCTGCCGTGGACTACCTTCCTTTATTAAACACATTGAAACTTGTGTCAGTCTCTGCTTTGGGGTCCAATTAGTATCCAAACGCCACAGAAATGTTTCCAACATAGTGAGTTAGCTGAGAAGTGATGCGTCTACTTCCTCTCATTAGTATGATGTCAACTTCTCAAAGTGACTTTAGACTATTTCCAAAAATAGTCAATCACAATTGTTGGATTTTCTTTTTTATTTGTAGATTCTAATGTCAACAGATATTACAAAGAGAAAACTTACTTTCTACATTAAGGCTGAAAACCCATTCAATCAAATGAACTTCAAAACACAAAGCAAAGCGAAATGAAAGTGAATGAAAATAATAATTCTGAACACAGAGATATTCAAATGATATAGGCTTAGTTTGTCGGGGGACATCTTACTTCTTCCTTCTCTCTGTCTATACCTGTGTACTCTCATGTTCCGATTAACCCAGCTTCCCCAAATGTCTTTCTTTTTGGTGTCTATATACGCCGGGATCCGGAGTCATGGAGGATCCTGCGGTCCTGTGTCATGGATTGCGAGTCTTGGATCTTGAGTCGTGGCTGCGGTCCTGGATCATAAGTCCTGGATGGATATCCTCGTGGATTCATCTTCTTATTATACACACATGCATTTCAAAACATTTGGACTACCTATGTTGCAAATGTATTATCTTTTCAATTTACACACGGCATCTATTGCACGTCTGTCCGTCCTGGGAGAGGGATCCCTCCTCTGTTGCTCTCCCTGAGGTTTCTCCCATTTTTCCCTTTAAACTGGGTTTTCTCTGGAAGTTTTTCCTTGTACGATGTGAGGGTCTAAGGACAGAGGGTGTCGTATTGTCATACTGATATTCTGTACAAACTGTGAAGTCCACTGAGACAAATGTAACATTTGTGATATTGGGCTATATAAATAAACATTGATTGATTGATTGATTGATTGAAAATGAGCTCAAGCTTCAAAAACAATCAGTACATCTTGAAATCAGCTCTGAACCTTCAGCATGAAGACAATATAAGGAAACAAGAGTCAAAAGCTCTTTCCAGTGACATCCAGTGGTTTATTAGATCAAGACTCAAATGAAATCATATGTAATTCAGAATGAGTGTTTAATCTTCCACTCCTGATGTGAAACATGATGATAGATGTAGACGTTGTTGATCAGTGGAGTCTGATGGAGGCAGAAGTGTTGCTCAAACTCCATCAGGAGGTCTGATGTTTTCATAGTTCACTGTACCATCATCTACATCATAACGCACCTGTAGTAAACAACAACAACAAGAACAACAACAACACTGAGTTGGTTTCAAAGGATTTCAAAGTAAAACAGAGTTCACAGTTTAATCAGCAGACCCTGAACGCACCATCAGTTCCCGTCTGATCTGATTGATACTGACTTCAGGACCGTTTGCTTTGAAACTAGATTTGATCCTGCACATTATTCACAGTAACAAACACATTGTTTTCTAAAACAACAAAACTATTAGCATTGCTAAAAGCCACTAGTGTGAAGGTGGGGAAATCCTGTATGTGATGTGATTCAGGGGAATCAGTCCTTTAATCTGAACTCATCATGTTCAGTTGTTACTGACAGGTTCAAAGAGGTGTTGATTCAGATCTATGGTCTCTCTGGAGGCTGTACTTTGTGTCTGTGTTTATCAGTTCATCATGAAGAGAGAGTCAAAACAGTTCAGTGTTTAGATGTAAAAACTCACATTGATTTCATCCATCTGTGTTTGCTTCTCTGAGAAGAAAGAAGAGAAAGTTCACTTTACTTTCCACAACTCAAAAAAACATTTAAGTTTGATCTGTGAATGTTCTCACCTTTAGCTCTCGTCCATATGTTGACCGCTACGACAATCATTATGAGAGCTGCTAAACCCACAGACACGAGGACGAGCCTCAAGAGACCTGGAGAGAGAATATCATGTTTTAAAGATATATATATTTTGTACATTTTTTTTTTTTTTAAAGAAATGGAGATGTTTTGAAATGTATCTAGATGTAATCACGTTGAATGCCAATCAGTGCAAAGATGTGATGTGATTTCTTAACAAAATGTATATCATTTAAAAAGAAAATAAAACATCTTAAAACAAACCAGAATAGTCTTTGATTTAAGACAAAGATTTTTATTTAAGCAATATTCATATATAAACCAATCATAATTTACTACATCACTTTAAATGTTTTGCTTTTAACTTTAATGAATGGCTTTGTTACAGAAAGTGAGTTAATTAAACTCTTTCTTTATTTGTTCCATGTGTACGGGGGACAGAAGACAAAGAGATTCTAGAGACAGATAACGTACAGACGCTGAGACTCTTGTAGTTTGGCTGAATCTTCAGAGATGAGGTTAATAGCGGAGATACTTACATTACATGTAGGTGCTACAAAAATAATCTGTTACTTTCTACCAAGTCAAAGTTACTTTTGGGACAAAAACTGCATCCAAAAAACACGTAATCTGCAACGAGTTTGACAGAATAAACCAGAAAGACTTATTTAAAGAACCAAATACTAATTCTCTCCAGAGATTTCAACCTCAGCTCAAAATGGAAATGTGAAGCATCAAAACAATATACTAAATATTTGAGGTACCGTAAAATAGATTTGTTTAAGATTGATGATACTGTCTAGTTTTTACCTGATGGTGATGTTGTTGGTGTTGCTTGTTGTTCGTCCCCATCTGAACAAGATGAACACAACTCTTCAGAAGTAATATGTTTACCATATATTGTGACGTAATGTTTAAACTTTATTAAATCAGATAAACACCCTTTTTATGTCATATTTCGCGTAACTTTGAAGTGACTTTAAACAGTGTGATCAAAAATGTTCTCACCTGAGGACTGAGGGCTGAAGGTCTGCACGTTGTCATCATCACCTGTTACTGCACAAGTAAAAAACCTAGACCTTTGTGTATAACTGAAATGAGAAGTCAGAAATGTCACAGAGGCAGAGCAGGGAGACTGTGATGTCTTTATCTCTCTGTGATCTTTATCCACATCTCGACCCTGAAGCAGCCACTTCACTGAGAGTCCACAGGCTCCATATGTCGTCACAGAGCAGAGTAACCACATCCTATCCTTGTCCTGATGTTCAGTCACTGAAGATGGAGATATTGTGAGAGAAAGATAACAACAGTAAAAATAACTTCAGCACTGTAATAATAATAATTGTAATGTTTTAATATTTTGCTCTACAGAGAAAGTTTGGAAACATGATGATGTAAATACTCACCGGTAACAACAGACAGGTAAACCCTAGAGTCTGAACCTTGTTGTTGTCCTGATCTGATCTGTCTGCAGATGTAACAACCAACATCCTCCTCTGTGACCTTCTTTATAACCAGAGAACATTTCTCTGTAACTCTTAGTCTGTCTGATTTAGCATGGTTACCAATCTGCCCACTTCCAACCAGCATTACTTTGCTTCCTGAATCCCTGAAGAGCCATGAAGTACTGTTACATTCATCCTGATCATGATTCACTTTGTTACACGGCAAAGTGGCTTCATCTCCAGCTCTGACAGAGAGGTAGAGGTATCGCTGTCCAATTGCAGCCCCTGAATAAACAAGAGAGAAGTATAAAGAATACAGAGAAATATAAATGTTCATTTAAGATACAACTAAAGTTTCCCTATGTGTCTAAAAGTTGCCTTCCCCTCGTTGGAAGACAAACAGACCTCTTCTCTGTCTTGGTTAAAAGGAGATTAGTTAATAAAGTAACATTCATGAATAAATTACGGTTTTTAATGTTTTCTAAATATATACATGTTGTAGGAATCCTTACCTGTAAACTGAAGCAGCAGAATGAGAAGTGAAGACATTTGAATCTGTTTTAACTTGTCCATCGTGTCTCTTGTATTCGTGTTAGTCTCTAGACTGGCTGCTTCTTAAAGAGAAATGTTGAATGAACTTCCTTATATTAGAAATGCGTCACTTCCTCAAAGTTGCTGCCTCTTCTTTTTTCTTAGGAATTTCTCGTTAATTCGCCTCTCAGCATCGACTCAAGATGAGCGCCTTCCTGTGGGTTTACTGTAACATTCATATAAAAAACATAACTATATAAGCACATTAGATACCAGCGGACGAATGATACCAAATGCATTTTCTGAAGTAATCAGGTTAAAAGTTACTTGTAATTCAATAACAGATTAGAAATGACATCTCCTTCCTGTCCAGTGAAAACCACGTATCTCCTTATTGGTGATATATATTTTTTAAACTCATGAAAACTTGACTGTTCAGAGTTACAGTACATGGTTGTCAAAGGGCAAAGCTACAAACATGATGATATTATAGAATATGATTATAGATTAAATATCCAACTATCACAAAAAGGCGGGAAAACACAAAGACAGGAAGTGACGTCAGAGATGACACAAGGACAGTGTTTAACAAAATAAAACAGGAAGTACACAGACCAAGATCACGATAAAGACTCTGTTAGTAGGAACCACAGAACACAGTGCAGAATCAAGATTAACATTTATTATTACATGGTTTAGTTGAATACTCGATTCTGATTGGTCAATTCAGAACACGTGAGACGTTGTTAATCCAGAACAGACAGACCGCTGTCAAGGATTTATTGACCGTTGTTAAGGACGCTCACATCTGCACAAAGAAGTCCGTTCGATTTAACTGTATACAGTTGGTTTTCTAACTGACAAGACAAGAGCGACAAGAAAACAGCGGAGAAGTAACGGGCAGAAATCCTCCTTTTTACGCAACGGTCCAGACATAGACATCAGACGGCGACACATATTCAGTGTGCAGTTCCTTTGGCATTAGAGCAGGGATATCTAGATACTTCCCAAGGTTTAACATAATGAATTGTGCTACATTTAAAGCAAGCAGCGATGTTTTCAAATCTGTAATCAAACAGCTCCTCAAAAACACTATCGAAGCAGTTCCTGCCGTTGCTACGTTAGTTCAAACGTTAACAACGGACTATTTCTCTTCGCGGATGCATGTAAATTTAAATCAATACATACAACTTTTTTTAAAATCAATAAAATCATTTTCTAAATCCATAAAAGCATTTCAATTAATATTGGGAGTCATAAGGTTACTTTGTTGAGAATGTGGCCGTGTAATAAGCGGGATAATGTGCAGCGACTTGTTCATTTTGGGGAAAAGAACACCTTCAGGCCGATCTAGATCCCTCCGCTTCGCGTCGGGCTCCTGATCAGCCTGTGTTTTCCCCATAATGACCGCGTCGCAGCACATTATCCCTTACTTATTTGCAGATTATATTGTTGTATCAGGAATAACAAAGAGAAAACGTACTTTCTACATTAAGACTGAAAACCCATTAAATCACATGGACATCAAAACACATGTTTTAACAGCTAAACTAAATGAAAGTGGATTAAAATAATGATTTGATACACATAGATATTCAAATGAGCTCAAGCTGCTTTAGCTCTAATAGCAGTCAGTACATCTTAAAAAAGCTCTGAGACCTTCAGCTGGAAGATAATATAAGCTTCTCTCTTCCTCTATCTCTTGTTCTGATGAAATGTTTCCAACATAGTGAGTTAGCTGAGAAGTGATGCGTCTACTTCCTCTCATTAGTATGATGTCAACTTCTCAAAGTGACTTTAGACTATTTGCAAAAATAGTCAAACACAATTGTTGGATTTTCTATTTTATTTGTAGATTCTAATGTCAACAGATATTACAAAGAGAAAACTTACTTTCTACATTAAGGCTGAAAATCCATTCAATCAAATGAACTTCAAAACACAAAGCAAAGCTAAATGAAAGTGAATGAAAATAATAATTCTGAACACAGAGATATTAAAATGAGCTCAAGCTTCAAAAACAATCAGAACATCTTAAAATCAGCTCTGAACCTTCAGCATGAAGACAATATAAGGAAACAAGAGTTCAAAGCTCTTTCCAGTGACATCCAGTGGTTTATTAGATCAAGACTCAAATGAAATCATATGTAATTCAGAATGAGTGTATAATCTTCCACTCCTGATGTGAAACATGAAGATAGATGTAGACGTTGTTGATCAGTGGAGTCTGATGGAGGCAGAAGTGTTGCTCAAACTCAATCAGGAGGTCTGATGTTTTCATAGTTCACTGCACCATCATCTACATCATAACGCACCTGTAGTAAACAACAACAACAACAACAACAACAACAACAACACTGAGTTGGTTTCAAAGGATTTCAAAGTAAAACACAGTTCACAGTTTAATCAGCAGACCCTGAACGCACCATCAGTTCCCGTCTGATCTGATTGATACTGACTTCAGGACAGTTTGCTTTGAAACTAGATTTGATCCTGCACATTATTCACAGTAACAAACACATTGTTTTCTAAAACAACAAAACTATTAGCATTGCTAAAAGCCACTAGTGTGAAGGTGGGGAAATCCTGTATGTGATGTGATTCAGGGGAATCAGTCCTTTAATCTGAACTCATCATGTTCAGTTGTTACTGACAGGTTCAAAGAGGTGTTGATTCAGATCTATGGTCTCTCTGGAGGCTGTACTTTGTGTCTGTGTTTATCAGTTCATCATGAAGAGAGAGTCAAAACAGTTCAGTGTTTAGATGTAAAAACTCACATTGATTTCATCCATCTGTGTTTGCTTCTCTGAGAAGAAAGAAGAGAAAGTTCACTTTACTTTCCACAACTCAAAAAAACTTTTAAGTTTGATCTGTGAATGTTCTCACCTTTAGCTCTCGTCCATATGTTGACCGCCACGACAATCATTATGAGAGCGGCTAAACCCACAGACACGAGGACGAGCCTCAAGAGACCTGGAGAGAGAATATCATGTTTTAAAGATATGTATATATATTTTTTTTTTTAAAGAAATGGAGATGTTTTGAAATGTATCTAGATGTAATCACTTTGAATGCCAATCAGTGCAAAGATGTGATGTGATTTCTTAACCGAATGTATATCATTTAAAAGAAAAAAAACATCTTAAAACAAACCAGAATAGTCTTTGATTTAAGAGAAAGATTTTTAATTCAGCAATATTCATATATAAACCAATCATAATTTACTACATCACTTTAAATGTTTTGCTTTTAACTTTAATGAATGGCTTTGTTACAGAAAGTGAGTTAATTAAACTCTTTCTTTATTTGTTCCATGTGTACGGGGGACAGAAGACAAAGAGATTCTAGAGACAGATAACGTACAGACGCTGAGACTCTTGTAGTTTGGCTGAATCTTCAGAGATGAGGTTAATAGCGGAGATACTTACATTACATGTAGGTGCTACAAAAAGAATCTGTTACTTTCTACCAAGTCAAATTTACTTTTGGTACAAAAACTGCATTAAAAAAACACGTAATCTGCAACGAGTTTGACAGAATAAACCAGAAAGACTTATTTAAAGAACCAAATACTAATTCTCTCCAGAGATTTCAACCTCAGCTCAAAATGGAAATGTGAAGCATCAAAACAATATACTAAATATTTGAGGTACCGTAAACTAGATTTGTTTAAGATTGATGATACTGTCTAGTTTTTACCTGATGGTGATGTTGTTGGTGTTGCTTGTTGTTCGTCCCCATCTGAACAAGATGAACACAACTCTTCAGAAGTAATATGTTTACCATATATTGTGACGTAATGTTTAAACTTTATTAAATCAGATAAACACCCTTTTTATGTCATATTTCGCGTAACTTTGAAGTGACTTTAAACAGTGTGATCAAAAATGTTCTCACCTGAGGACTGAGGGCTGAAGGTCTGCACGTTGTCATCATCACCTGTTACTGCACAAGTAAAAAACCTAGACCTTTGTGTATAACTGAAATGAGAAGTCAGAAATGTCACAGAGGCAGAGCAGGGAGACTGTGATGTCTTTATCTCTCTGTGATCTTTATCCACATCTTGACCCTGAAGCAGCCACTTCACTGAGAGTCCACAGGCTCCATATGTCTTCACAGAGCAGAGTAACCACATCCTATCCTTGTCCTGATGTTCAGTCACTGAAGATGGAGATATTGTGAGAGAAAGATAACAACAGTAAAAATAACTTCAGCACTGTAATAATAATAATTGTAATGTTTTAATATTTTGCTCTACAGAGAAAGTTTGGAAACATGATGATGTAAATACTCACTGGTAACAACAGACAGGTAAACCCTAGAGTCTGGACCTTGTTGTTCTCCTGATCTGAACTGTCTGCAGATGTAACGACCAGCATGCTCCTCTGTGACCTTCTTTATAACCAGAGAACAATTCTCTGTAACTCTTAGTCTGTCTGATTTAGCATGGTTACCAATCTGCCCACTTCCAACCAGCATTACTGCGCTTCCTGAATCCCTGAAGAGCCATGAAGTACTGTTACTTTCATCCTGATCATGATTCACTTTGTTACACGGCAAAGTGGCTTCATCTCCAACTCTGACCGAGAGGTAGAGGTATCGCTGTCCAATTGCAGCCCCTGAATAAACAAGAGAGAAGTATAAAGAATACAGAGAAATACAAATGTTCATTTAAGATACAACTAAAGTTTCCCTATTTGTCTAAAAGTTGCCTTCCCCTCGTTGGAAGACAAACACACCACTTCTCTGTCTTGGTTAAAAGGAGGTTAGGTAATAAAGTAACATTCATAAATAAATTACCTTTTTAAATGTTTCTAAATAAATAAATTGTGAAAGAATCCTTACCTGTAAACTGAAGCAGCAGAATGAGAAGTGAAGACATTTTAATCCGTTTTAACTCGTCCATCGTGTCTCTTGTATTCGTGTAAGTCTCTAGACTGGCTGCTTCTTAAAGAGAAATGTTGAATGAACTTCCTTATATTAGAAATGTCACTTCCTCAAAGTAGCTGCGTCTTCTTTTCTCTTACACCTTTATTGTTATTTCGCCTCTCAGCAGTGACTCAATCAAGATGAGCGCATGTGTCTTCCTGTGGGTTTACTGTAATAACATTCATATAAAAAACATAACCATATAAGCACATTAGATAACAGCGGACGAATGATACTAAGAATATTTTGTAAATTACAACATTAAAGTTACTTGTAATTCACTTCCAGATTAGAAATGACATCTCCTTCCTGTCCAGTGAAAACCACGTATCTCCTTATGGGTGATATATATTTTTTAAACTCATGAAACCTTGACTGTTCAGAGTTACAGTACATGGTTATCAAAGGGCAAAGCTACAAACATGATGATTTTATAGAATATGATGCATTGCTGTCAGTGTTGGGTGTAACGCGTTACAAAAGTAACGGAGTTACAGTAATATATTACTTTTTGCTGTAACGAAGTAATGTAACGCATTACTAATGAAATGTGGGTAATATATTACCCGTTACAATGCTCAGTAACGCAGTTACAACACATTTTAACCCGAAATGAAATGGTGTTTTGTTTTTTAAGAAATGTATTAACATAGCGAGACATTCCGACACCGGACAAATTGTGCGGGTAGATTAGTAAACCTGGTGTTTACCCTTCAGGCTTCGCGTCGAGATCTTCGGGGAAGTTGAACGTTATGCAACCATTCAAAAAAGAGAACGTAGCGAAAAATACAAACAACAAATTGTGTCAGGTGCGCGTGACCTGCTCCGCTGCGCATGCATCATTTCCAAAGTGCTTCCACAGCAGTGACACACATCTGATCTGTGGATCATCATTTATACGAAAATGGTTAAAGCAACCATCACTAAACGCCAGCAACACTGCATCTACTGCAGACAGTAGCAACAGGTCAGATGCGGACATCACGTTACCCTCCGTTGTGGACACTAGCTTACTCCCGCCTGACTCGCCAGCCCCGGAGCAGCAGTCTTCGTCGCCCGAAACTACGCCGCCCCTCTGCGGCCCGCAGGTGCCAGGTATATCTAAACAACTACCCGCCTGTACAGTGGGGTAAGGCGGTCATTTTGCAGCTTGTGGTATAAAAATAGACAATGGCTAGAATATTCATGTGAAAATAGTACCATATTCTGACATACCTGTAGAAATGTTGGGTCAAAAATAATGCATACAATAGCCATACTTGTCAACCCTCCCGATTTTCGCGGGAGACTCCCGATTTCATTGCCCTCTCCCGGTTTCCTCCCGGGGTCATATTTCTCCCGCATTTCTCCCGATTTCTGACAAAATCTGATTTAAACACGACTGTTTCCACTCCGACTTTAATACAGCTACACCATTGTTTGGTTTCCATGGTAACACGTCTCTTTAGTAGCGCGCGCAACTCAAAGTCTGAGAGGGTGAGGCAGATATTCACAGAAAACAGAAACAGGCCGCAAGGCAGTGCACTTACAACTACAATAAGCATGTTAATGTTAATCTAACAGCTCCGGCGATCCACTAGCACCGCCCCCCCCCCCCCCCTCCAATTTTGCATTTTGAAATGCTCCCGATTTCTGAGGTCTAAAGGTTGGCAAGTATGACAATAGCACAGATGCCTTCACCACGAATGGCTACAAAAATATCTCATATCCCAAGCTTATTATCAACGAGCTGATGTTGCAGCTGAAATGTTCTCCAGGTCACAAAGTCAACCTCACATAATGATGTGATACCAGTTTTCAAGCACAGTAAATATTCTCTTCCCATCGTATATGATGGGACCAAGGTGATGATGTAGTAGGCTACATGGTTTTAATAATACTTTTGCCTTTCAATGTTTGCCATTTCAAACCATGAGCATGGTTTAAATAATATTTGCCTTGATTTACAATATGTTAACCTTCATTATAGTCCTTGACAGCGGTCTGTACTGCTGTATTAACAACATGTCACATGTTAAGAATTTACAATCAGAATCGAGTATTCAACGAAGCCCTGTAATACAATTTGTTATTAGCCTTAAAGGCCCTGTGAAGTGTGCACCTGTGCATGATCTGTTATGCTAATACGTATAGTAATGACCAAAATTGTCCATTGGAACCCATATCAAAAGATGTTGGAATAGCAACGAATTTGACAAGTTTTTAATTTTCCGGGGAAATCTGCAGTCGACCTTCGCCTTCGTGGGCGTGGCTTGCGATCTACTGCGTGACGTCACGAGATGGACGCCGCCGCACTGTTTACATTCACCACCGTTCATTTTTTCTCTTTTTCAAAGTCGAATTTCTCAACGTTTTTGAGCTAGTATTTTCCTGGAAAGTGTGTCGGAGTCGACTGGAAGTGATTCCCAATCGAGAAAACCTGACAATGGAGGCGACAGTGAAGAAAGAGAGATGTAAAACACAGGGGAAACAAACGATGCATTGCTGCTGGCTGTAGTAATGTCAAGTCTGCCGAAGTGGCGATGTTTCTGTTCCCAAAAGATGAAGGTGAGCCTGGCTGGTGTCATTGTTTCGTAGATTCTTTGATTGATCATGATAAATAAAGGCCACTGGTCGATTCGAGAGAGAGAGAAAGAGAGACTGAGAGAGTTACAGGGTTGTTGTTAGCATCTGGTGCTAGCTCGGAGCTAACGGAGATTAGCTGTTTCAACAATAAGGAGAGGGAGAGTGCTCTCCTGTGGGACTGAGAGAGATAACGTCAGCTCAGGGAGGTAAACTGTAGCCTAAGTTATCTCAGTGGGTTTGGTCATCTATGTAAACAAATATTTCCATCTCTGTAATATTAGTTGTATAAAATAGGTTAAGAAATCATTCCAATGTTTTTTGATTATTGAAATATATGTTTCATATGAGTGTTGAGAGCTGTATCCATAAATCTCTTAATGTTGCCCTCAAAGTGCACCAGATTGATCACTTTCCTCATCTATCCTGTCCGAAAAGCTGTCCAAATCAATCATTTCTCTCACACTAGTATCACTTTCCAGAGTCTCCGCCATGTTTACAATCGCAACTGGGTACATATTGTGACGTCACAGCCACTATCGTCTGCAACTTCCGTTAGGCTCAGACGGCAAAATTAATAATTCATTAATTCATTAATTATGAATTATTAAAAATTATTTTAGCCATGAACAGGCACAATGATATGTAAGGAATGAAACTGCCATTTCATTTTGGTGCAAAAACATGCACTTCACTGGGCCTTTAAGGGCCTAAACAGTTGTTATGCTACCACATCGCCCTTCACTGGATGCATAATGAGCTGCACTAAACTACATTTTAGCATTTAAAATACCTAGCTATTCTTTTGCGGTTATTTTGGTGAAAGTAACTAAAAAGTAACTAAAGTAGTGTAACTCATTACATTTCAGAGACAGTAATATTGTAATGTAACTTATTACTTTCAAAAGAGAGTAATGAGTAATATGTAATATATTACATTTTGGAAGTAACTTGCCCAACACTGATTGCTGTAGATTAAATATTCAACAATCACAAAAAGGCGGGAAAACACAAAGACAGGAAGTGACGTCAGAGATGACACAAGGACAGTGTTTAACAAAATAAAACAGGAAGTACAAAGAGCAAGATCACGATAAAGACTCTGTTAGTAGGAACCACAGAACACAGTGCAGAATCAAGATTAACATTTATTATTTGCAGATTGTATTGTTGTATCAGGAATAACAAAGAGAAAACGTACTTTCTACATTAAGACTGAAAACCCATTAAATCACATGGACATCAAAACACATGTTTTAACAGCTAAGCTAAATGAAAGTGGATTAAAATAATGATTTGATACACATAGATATTCAAATGAGCTCAAGCTGCTTTAGCTCTAATAGCAGTCAGTACATCTTAAAAAAGCTCTGAGACTTTCAGCTGGAAGATAATAGAAGCTTCTCTCTTCCTCTATCTCTTGTTCTGATGAAATGTTTCCAACATAGTGAGTTAGCTGAGAAGTGATGCGTCTACTTCCTCTCATTAGTATGATGTCAACTTCTCAAAGTGACTTTAGAATATTTCCAAAAATTGTCAATCACAATTGTTGGATTTTATTTTTTATTTGTAGATTCTAATGTCAACAGATATTACAAAGAGAAAACTTACTTTCTACATTAAGGCTGAAAATCCATTCAATCAAATGAACTTCAAAACACAAAGCAAAGCTAAATGAAAGTGAATGAAAGTAATAATTCTGAACACAGAGATATTAAAATGAGCTCAAGCTTCAAAAACAATCAGAACATCTTAAAATCAGCTCTGAACCTTCAGCATGAAGACAATATAAGGAAACAAGAGTTCAAAGCTCTTTCCAGTGACATCCAGTGGTTTATTAGATCAAGAGTCAAATGAAATAATATGTAATTCAGAATGAGTGTATAATCTTCCACTCCTGATGTGAAACACGATGATAGATGTAGACGTTGTTGATCAGTGGAGTCTGATGGAGGCAGAAGTGTTGCTCAAACTCCATCAGGAGGTCTGATGTTTTCATAGTTCACTGTACCATCATCTACATCATAACGCACCTGTAGTAAACAACAACAACAACAACAACAACAACAACAACAACACTGAGTTGGTTTCAAAGGATTTCAAAGTAAAACACAGTTCACAGTTGAGTCAGCAGACCCTGAACGCACCATCAGTTCCCGTCTGATCTGATTGATACTGACTTCAGGACAGTTTGCTTTGAAACTAGATTTGATCCTGCACATTATTCACAGTAACAAACACATTGTTTTCTAAAACAACAAAACTATTAGCATTGCTAAAAGCCACTAGTGTGAAGGTGGGGAAATCCTGTATGTGATGTGATTCAGGGGAATCAGTCCTTTAATCTGAACTCATCATGTTCAGTTGTTACTGACAGGTTCAAAGAGGTGTTGATTCAGATCTATGGTCTCTCTGGAGGCTGTACTTTGTGTCTGTGTTTATCAGTTCATCATGAAGAGAGAGTCAAAACAGTTCAGTGTTTAGATGTAAAAACTCACATTGATTTCATCCATCTGTGTTTGCTTCTCTGAGAAGAAAGAACAGAAAGTTGACTTTACTTTCCTCCATTAAAAAAAACGTTTAAGTTTGATCTGTGAATGTTCTCACCTTTAGCTCTCGTCCATATGTTGACCGCCACGACAATCATTATGAGAGCTGCTAAACCCACAGACATCACGATGTGCCTCAAGAGACCTGGAGAGAGAATATCATGTTTTTAAAGATATATATATTTTGTACATTTTTTTTTTTTAAAGAAATGGAGATGTTTTGAAATGTATCTAGATGTAATCACTTTGAATGCCAATCAGTGCAAAGATGTGATGTGATTTCTTAACAAAATGTATATCATTTAAAAAGAAAATAAAACCATCTTAAAACAAACCAGAATAGTCTTTGATTTAAGACAAAGCTTTTTAATTCAGCAATATTCATATACAAACCAATAATTATTTACTACATCACTTTAAATGTTTTGCTTTTAACTTTAATGAATGGCTTTGTTACAGAAAGTGAGTTAATTAAACTCTTTCTTTATTTGTTCCATGTGTACGGGGGACAGAAGACAAAGAGATTCTAGAGACAGATAACGTACAGACGCTGAGACTCTTGTAGTTTGGCTGAATCTTCAGAGATGAGGTTAATAGCGGAGATACTTACATTACATGTAGGTGCTACAAAAAGAATGTGTTACTTTCTACCAAGTCAAATTTACTTTTGGGACAAAAACTGCATTAAAAAAACACGTCATCTGCAACGAGTTTGACAGAATAAACCAGAAAGACTTATTTAAAGAACCAAATACTAATTCTCTCCAGAGATTTCAACCTCAGCTCAAAATGGAAATGTGAAGCATCAAAACAATATACTAAATATTTGAGGTACCGTAAAATAGATTTGTTTAAGATTAATGATACTGTCTAGTATTTACCTGAGTTCTTGATGGAGTGACCTGATGTAACTGTTGTTGTTGTTGTTGTTGTTGTTGCTGCTTGTTTGTCCCCATCTGAACAAGATGAACACAACTCTTCAGAAGTAATATGTTCACCATATATTGTGACGTAATGTTTAAACTTTATTAAATCAGATAAACACCCTTTTTATGTCATTTTTCGCGTAACTTTGAAGTGACTTTAAACAGTCTGATCAAAAATGTTCTCACCTGAGGACTGAGGGCTGAAGGTCTGCACGTTGCCACCATCACCTGTTACTGCACAAGTAAAAAACCTAGACTTTTGTGTATAACTGAAATGAGAAGTCAGAAATGTCACAGAGGCAGAGCAGGGAGACTGTGATGTCTTTATCTCTCTGTGATCTTTATCCACATCTCGACCCTGAAGCAGCCACTTCACTGAGTGTCTACACCATTCATATGTCGTCACAGAGCAGAGTAACCACATCCTATCCTTGTCCTGATGTTCAGTCACTGAAGATGGAGATATTGTGAGAGAAAGACAACAACAGTAAAAATAACTTCATCACTGTAATAATAATAATTGTAATGTTTTAATATTTTGCTCTACAGAGAAAGTTTGGAAACATTATGATGTAAATACTCACTGGTAACAACAGACAGGTAAACCTCAGAATCTGGACTTTGTTGTTCTCCTGATCTGAACTGTCTGCAGATGTAACGACCAGCATCCTCCTCTGTGACCTTCTTTATAACCAGAGAACATTTCTCTGTAACTCTCAGTCTGTCTGATTTAGCATGGTTACCAATCTGCCCACCTTTAACCAGCGCTACTGCTGCTGTCTGAACTGAATCACTGAAGAACCAGGTAATACCATCACATTCAACCTGATCATGATTCACTTTGTTACACGGCAAAGTGGCTTCATCTCCAGCTCTGACAGAGAGGTAGCGGTATCGCTGTCCAATTGCAGCCCCTGAATAAACTAGAGAGAAGTATAAAGAATACAGAGAAATACAAATGTTCATTTAAAATACAACTAAAGTTTCCCTATGTGTCTAAAAGTTGCCTTCCCCTCGTTGGAAGACAAACAGACCACTTCTCTGTCTTGGTTAAAAGGAGGTTAGTTAATAAAGTAACATTCATGATGAATACATTTCCTTTTTAAATGTTTTCTAAATATATACATGTTGTAGGAATCCTTACCTGTAAACTGAAGCAGCAGAATGAGAAGTGAAGACATTTGAATCTGTTCGAACTCGTCCATCGTGTCTCTTGTATTCGTGTTAGTCTTTAGACTGGCTGCTTCTTAAAGAGAAATGTTGAATGTACTTCCTTATATTAGAAATGCGTCACTTCCTCAAAGTTGCTGCGTCTTCTTTTCTCTTCTACGTTTATTATTAATCCGCCTCTCTGCATCGTCTCAGTCAAGATGAGCGCATGTCACTTCCTGTGGGTTTACTTTAATAACATTCATATAGAAAACATAACCATATAAGTACATTAGATACCAGCGGACGAATGATACCAAATACATTTTGTGAAGTAATCAGGTTAAAAGTTACTTGTAATTCAATTCCAGATTAGAAATGACATCTCCTTCCTGTCCAGTGGAAACCACGTATCTCCTTATTGGTGATTTATTTATTTTAAACTCATGAAACCTTGACTGTTCAGAGTTACAGTACATGGTTATCAAAGGACAAAGCTACAAACATGATGATATTATAGAATATGATGCATCGCTGTAGATTAAATATCCAACTATCACAAAAAGGCGGGAAAACACAAAGACAGGAAGTGACATCAGAGATGACACAAGGACAGTGTTTAACAAAATAAAACAGGAAGTACAAAGACCAAGATCATGATAAAGACTGTTAGTAGGAACCACAGAACACAGTGCAGAATCAAGATTAACATTTATTATTTGCAGATTGTATTGTTGTATCAGGAATAACAAAGAGAAAACGTACTTTTTACATTAAGACTGAAAACCCATTAAATCACATGGACATCAAAACACATGTTTTAACAGCTAAACTAAATGAAAGTGGATTAAAATAATGATTTGATACACATAGATATTCAAATGAGCTCAAGCTGCTTTAGCTCTAATAGCAGTCAGTACATCTTAAAAAAGCTCTGAGACCTTCAGCTGGAAGATAATAGAAGCTTCTCTCTTCCTCTATCTCTTGTTCTGATGAAATGTTTCCAACATAGTGAGTTAGCTGAGAAGTGATGCGTCTACTTCCTCTCATTAGTATGATGTCAACTTCTCAAAGTGACTTTAGGCTATTTCCAAAAATAGTCAAACACAATTGTTGGATTTTTTTTTTTATTTGTAGATTCTAATGTCAACAGATATTACAAAGAGAAAACTTACTTTCTACATTAAGGCTGAAAATCCATTCAATCAAATGAACTTCAAAACACAAAGCAAAGCTAAATGAAAGTGAATGAAAGTAATAATTGTGAACACAGAGATATTCAAATGAGCTCAAGCCTCAAAAACAATCAGCACATCTTAAAATCAGCTCTGAACCTTCAGCATGAAGACAATATAAGGAAACAAGAGTTCAAAGCTCTTTCCAGTGACATCCAGTGGTTTATTAGATCAAGACTCAAATGAAATAATATGTAATTCAGAATGAGTGTTTAATCTTCCACTCCTGATGTGAAACATGATGATAGATGTAGACGTTGTTGATCAGTGGAGTCTGATGGAGGCAGAAGTGTTGCTCAAACTCCATCAGGAGGTCTGATGTTTTCATAGTTCACTGTACCATCATCTACACCATAACGCACCTGTAGTAAACAACAACAACAACAACAACAACACTGAGTTGGTTTCAAAGGATTTCAAAGTAAAACACAGTTCACAGTTTAATCAGCAGACCCTGAACGCACCATCAGTTCCCATCTGATCTGATTGATACTGACTTCAGGACAGTTTGCTTTGAAACTAGATTTGATCCTGCACATTATTCACACTAACAAACACATTGTTTTCTAAAACAACAAAAGTATTAGCATTGCTAAAAGCCACTAGTGTGAAGGTGGGGAAATCCTGTATGTGATGTGATTCAGGGGAATCACTCCTTTAATCTGAACTCATCATGTTCAGTTGTTACTGACAGGTTCAAAGAGGTGTTGATTCAGATCTATGGTCTCTCTGGAGGCTGTACTTTGTGTCTGTGTTTATCAGTTCATCATGAAGAGAGAGTCAAAACAGTTCAGTGTTTAGATGTAAAAACTCACATTGATTTCATCCATCTGTGTTTGCTTCTCTGAGAAGAAAGAAGAGAAAGTTCACTTTACTTTCCACAACTCAAAAAAACGTTTAACTTTGATCTGTGAATGTTCTCACCTTTAGCTCTCGTCCATATGTTGACCGCCACGACAATCATTATGAGAGCGGCTAAACCCACAGACACGAGGACGAGCCTCAAGAGACCTGGAGAGAGAATATCATGTTTTAAAGATATGTATATATTTTTTTTTTTTAAAGAAATGGAGATGTTTTGAAATGTATCTAGATGTAATCACTTTGAATGCCAATCAGTGCAAAGATGTGATGTTATTTCTTAACAGAATGTATATCATTTAAAAGAAAAAAAACATCTTAAAACAAACCAGAATAGTCTTTGATTTAAGACAAAGATTTTTATTTAAGCAATATTCATATACAAACCAATAATAATTTACTACATCACTTTAAATGTTTTGCTTTTAACTTTAATGAATGGCTTTGTTTTAGAAAGTGAGTTAATTAAACTCTTTCTTTATTTGTTCCATGTGTACGGGGGACAGAAGACAAAGAGATTCTAGAGACAGATAACGTACAGACGCTGAGACTCTTGTAGTTTGGCTGAATCTTCAGAGATGAGGTTAATAGCGGAGATACTTACATTACATGTAGATGTTAAAAAAAGAATCTGTTACTTTCTACCAAGTCAAATTTACTTTTGGTACAAAAACTGCATTAAAAAAACACGTAATCTGCAACGAGTTTGACAGAATAAACCAGAAAGAATTATTTAAAGAACCAAATACTAATTCTCTCTAGAGATTTCAACCTCAGCTCAAAATGGAAATGTGAAGCATCAAAACAATATACTAAATATTTGAGGTACCGTAAAATAGATTTGTTTAAGATTGATGATACTGTCTAGTTTTTACCTGATGGTGATGTTGGTGTTGTTGTTGCTTGTTGTTCGTCCCCATCTGAACAAGATGAACACAACTCTTCAGAAGTAATATGCTTACCATATATTGTGACGTAATGTTTAAACTTAATTAAATCAGATAAACACCCTTTTTATGTAATTTGTCACACCACTTTGAAGTGACTTTAAGCAGTCTGATAACAAATGTTCTCACCTGAGGACTGAGGACTGAAGGTCTGCACGTTGTCACCATACTTTACTTCACAAGTAAATAACGTAGACCTTGTTGTGTAACTAAAAAGAGAAGTGTTAAATGTCACAGAGGCAGAGCAGGAAGACTGTGATGTCTCTATCTCTCTGTGATCTTTATCCACATCTTGACCCTGAAGCAGCCACTTCACTGAGAGTCTACAGTCTACATATGTCTTCACAGAGCAGCTTAACGTCACCTCATCATTGTCCTGATGTTCAGTCACTGAAGATGGAGATATTGTGAGAGAAAGATAACAGTAAAAATAACTTCATCACTGTAATAATAATAATTGGAATGTTTTAGTATTTTGCTCTACAGAGAAAGTTTGGAAACATGATGATGTAAATACTCACTGGTAACAACAGACAGATGAACCACAGAGTCTGGACCTTGTTGTCCTGATCTGATCTGTCTGCAGGTGTAAAGACCAGCATCCTCCTCTGTGACCTTCTTTAGAACCAGAGAACATTTCTCTGTAACGCTCAGTCTGTCTGATTTAGCTCCAGCTTGTTCACCAATCTGCCCACCTCTAACCAGCTCTACTGCTGCTGTCTGTACTGAATCACTGAAGAGCCAGGTAGTACTGTTACATTCATCCTGATCATGGGTCACTTTGTTACACGGCAAAGTGGCTTCATCTCCAACTCTGACAGAGAGGAAGAGGTATCGCTGTCCAATTGCAGCCCCTGAATAAACAAGAGAGAAATAAAACATGTAATTGAAGATACAACTAAAGTTTCCCTATTTGTCTAAAAGTTGCCTTCCCCTCGTTGGAAGACAAACAGACCACTTCTCTGTCTTGGTTAAAATGAGATTAGTTAATAAAGTAACATTCATGAATAAATTACGGTTTTTAATGTTTTCTAAATATATACATGTTGTAGGAATCCTTACCTGTAAACTGAAGCAGCAGAATGAGAAGTGAAGACATTTGAATCTGTTTTAACTCGTCCATCGTGTCTCTTGTATTCGTGTTAGTCTTTAGACTGGCTGCTTCTTAAAGAGAAATGTTGAATGAACTTCCTTATATTAGAAATGCGTCACTTCCTCAAAGTTGCTGCGTCTTCTTTTCTCTTCTACGTTTATTATTAATCCGCCTCTCTGCATCGTCTCAGTCAAGATGAGCGCATGTCACTTCCTGTGGGTTTACTGTAATAACATTCATATAGAAAACACAACCATATAAGCACATTAGATACCAGCGGACGAATGATACCAAATACATTTTGTGAAGTAATCAGGTTAAAAGTTACTTGTAATTCACTTCCAGATTACAAATCACATCTCCTTCCTGTCCAGTGAAAACCACGTATCTCCTTATGGGTGATTTATTTATTTTAAACTCATGAAACCTTGACTGTTCAGAGTTACAGTACATGGTTGTCAAAGGGCAAAGCTACAAACATGATGATATTATAGAATATGATGCATTGCTGTAGATTAAATATCCAACTATCACAAAAAGGCGGGAAAACACAAAGACAGGAAGTGACGTCAGAGATGACACAAGGACAGTGTTTAACAAAATAAAACAGGAAGTACAAAAAGCAAGATCACGATAAAGACTCTGTTAGTAGGAACCACAGAACACAGTGCAGAATCAAGATTAACATTTATTATTTGTAGATTGTATTGTTGCATCAGGAATAACAAAGAGAAAACTTACTTTCTACATTAAGGCTGAAAACCCATTAAATCACATGGACATCAAAACACATGTTTTAACAGCTAAACTAAATGAAAGTGGATTAAAATAATGATTTTATACACATAGATATTCAAATGAGCTCAAGCTGCTTTAGCTCTAATAGCAGTCAGTACATCTTAAAAAAGCTCTGAGACTTTCAGCTGGAAGATAATAGAAGCTTCTCTCTTCCTCTATCTCTTGTTCTGATGAAATGTTTCCAACATAGTGAGTTAGCTGAGAAGTGATGCGTCTACTTCCTCTCATTAGTATGATGTCAACTTCTCAAAGTGACTTTAGACTATTTCCAAAAATAGTCAAACACAATTGTTGGATTTTATTTTTTATTTGTAGATTCTAATGTCAACAGATATTACAAAGAGAAAACTTACTTTCTACATTAAGGCTGAAAATCCATTCAATCAAATGAACTTCAAAACACAAAGCAAAGCTAAATGAAAGTGAATGAAAATAATAATTGTGAACACAGAGATATTAAAATGAGCTCAAGCTTCAAAAACAATCAGTACATCTTGAAATCAGCTCTGAACCTTCAGCATGAAGACAATATAAGGAAACAAGAGTTCAAAGCTCTTTCCAGTGACATCCAGTGGTTTATTAGATCAAGACTCAAATGAAATAATATGTAATTCAGAATGAGTGTTTAATCTTCCACTCCTGATGTGAAACATGATGATAGATGTAGACGTTGTTGATCAGTGGAGTCTGATGGAGGCAGAAGTGTTGCTCAAACTCCATCAGGAGGTCTGATGTTTTCATAGTTCACTGTACCATCATCTACATCATAACGCACCTGTAGTAAACAACAACAACAACAACAACAACAACACTGAGTTGGTTTCAAAGGATTTCAAAGTAAAACACAGTTCACAGTTTAATCAGCAGACCCTGAACGCACCATCAGTTCCCGTCTGATCTGATTGATACTGACTTCAGGACAGTTTGCTTTGAAACTAGATTTGATCCTGCACATTATTCACACTAACAAACACATTGTTTTCTAAAACAACAAAACTATTAGCATTGCTAAAAGCCACTAGTGTGAAGGTGGGGAAATCCTGTATGTGATGTGATTCAGGGGAATCAGTCCTTTAATCTGAACTCATCATGTTCAGTTGTTACTGACAGGTTCAAAGAGGTGTTGATTCAGATCTATGGTCTCTCTGGAGGCTGTACTTTGTGTCTGTGTTTATCAGTTCATCATGAAGAGAGAGTCAAAACAGTTCAGTGTTTAGATGTAAAAACTCACATTGATTTCATCCATCTGTGTTTGCTTCTCTGAGAAGAAAGAACAGAAAGTTGACTTGACTTTCCACAACTCAAAAAAACGTTTAAGTTTGATCTGTGAATGTTCTCACCTTTAGCTCTCGTCCATATGTTGACCGCCACGACAATCATTATGAGAGCTGCTAAACCCACAGACACGAGGACGAGCCTCAAGAGACCTGGAGAGAGAATATCATGTTTTAAAGACATGTATATATATTTATTTTTTAAAGAAATGGAGATGTTTTGAAATGGATCTAGATGTAATCACTTTGAATGCCAATCAGTGCAAAGATATGATGTGATTTCTTAACAAAATGTATATCATTTAAAAAGAAAAAAACCCATCTTAAAACAAACCAGAATAGTCTTTGATTTAAGACAAAGCTTTTTAATTCAGCAATATTCATATATTAACCAATCATAATTTACTACATCACTTTAAATGTTTTGCTTTTAACTTTAATGAATGGCTTTGTTACAGAAAGTGAGTTAATTAAACTCTTTCTTTATTTGTTCCATGTGTACGGGGGACAGAAGACAAAGAGATTCTAGAGACAGATAACGTACAGACGCTGAGACTCTTGTAGTTTGGCTGAATCTTCAGAGATGAGGTTAATAGCGGAGATACTTACATTACATGTTGGTGCGACAAAAAGAATGTGTTACTTTCTAACAAGTCAAATTTACTTTTGGTACAAAAACTGCATTAAAAAAACACGTAATCTGCAACGAGTTTGACAGAATAAACCAGAAAGACTTATTTAAAGAACCAAATACTAATTCTCTCCAGAGATTTCAACCTCAGCTCAAAATGGAAATGTGAAGCATCAAAACAATATACTAAATATTTGAGGTACCGTAAACTAGATTTGTTTAAGATTGATGATACTGTCTAGTTTTTACCTGATGGTGATGTTGGTGTTGCTTGTTGTTCGTCCCCATCTGAACAAGATGAACACAACTCTTCAGAAGTAATATGTTTACCATATATTGTGACGTAATGTTTAAACTTAATTAAATCAGATAAACACCCTTTTTATGTCATTTTTTGCGTAACTTTGAAGTGACTTTAAACAGTGTGATCACAAACGTTCTCACCTGAGGACTGAGGGCTGAAGGTCTGCACGTTGCCACCATCACCTGTTACTTCACAAGTAAAAAACCTAGAGCTTTGTGTATAACTGAAATGAGAAGTCAGAAATGTCACAGAGGCAGAGCAGGGAGACTGTGATGTCTTTATCTCTCTGTGATCTTTATCCACATCTTGACCCTGAAGCAGCCACTTCACTGAGAGTCTACAGGCTCCATATGTCGTCACAGAACAGTCTAACGTCACCTCATCATTGACCTGATGCTCAGTCACTGAAGATGGAGATATTGTGAGAGGAAGACGACAAGAGTAACATTAACTTCATCACTGTAATCATTATAATTGTAATGTTTTAGTATTTTGCTCTACAGAGAAAGTTTGGAAAGATTATGATGTAAATACTCACTGGTAACCACAGACAGAAGAACATGAGAGTCTGGACCTTGTTGTTGTCCTGATCTGATCTGTCTGCATACGTAATAACCAGCATCCTCCTCTGTGACCTTCTTTATAACCAGAGAACATTTCTCTGTAACTCTCAGTCTGTCTGATTTAGCATGGTTACCAATCTGCCCACCTTTAACCAGCATTACTTTGCTTCCTGAATCACTGAAGATCCAGGTAGTACCATCACATTCATCCTGATCATGGATCACTTTGTTACACGGCAAAGTGGCTTCATCTCCAGCTCTGACAGAGAGGAAGAGGACACGCTGTCCAATTGCAGCCCCTGAATAAACAAGAGAGAAATATAAAGAATACAGAGAAATAAAAATGTTCATTGAAGATACAACTAAAGTTTCCCTATTTGTCTAAAAGTTGCTTTCCCCTCGTTGGAAGACAAACAGACCTCTTCTCTGTCTTGGTTAAAAGGAGGTTAGGTAATAAAGTAACATTCATGAATAAATTACCTTTTTTAATGTTTTCTAAATAAATAAATTGTGAAGGAATCCTTACCTGTAAACTGAAGCAGCAGAATGAGAAGTGAAGACATTTTAATCCGTTCGAGCTCGTCCATCGTGTCTCTTGTATTCGTGTTAGTCTCTAGACTGGCTGCTTCTTAAAGAGAAATGTTGAATGTACTTCCTTATATTAGAAATGTGTCACTTCCTCAAAGTAGCTGCGTCTTCTTTTCTCTTACACCTTTATTGTTATTTCGCCTCTCAGCATTGACTCAATCAAGATGAGCGCATGTCACTTCCTGTGGGTTTACTTTAATAACATTCATATAAAAAACATAACCATATAAGCACATTAGATAACAGCGGACGAATTATACTAAGAATATTTTGTAAATTACAACATTAAAGGTACTTGTAATTCACTTCCAGATTAGAAATGACATCTCCTTCCTGTCCAGTGAAAACCACGTATTGTCAAGGGGAGAACACTGAGGCATGAACTCAATTGCACGACTCAAAACTCAGACTCAGATAGCGTTTCAAAATAAAGACTTTACTGGAATTTGCACAGTACTAAAACAAGGAAAACAAAACCACTCTTTCGAGGAAAACTATAATGCGATCTATAGCATAGGTCCGTGAAAGGTCCGTGAAAAGGTCCGTGAGGTAAGCCGATACGTGGTCTTCGAGAGACAACGAACTGACAATTAACAGGAGGGAGCTAACACAATATATACACAGGTAAAGGGGACACAGTTGGAAACAATCAGGGCGGGGAAAATAATCAAGGACGCAGGAGACAGAAAAGGGGCGGGGAGCGTGGAGGCCTGAAATGAGAGGAAGAAATAATTAAGGGTATAGACATAAAGCACAAGACAAAGGGACATGACAACTCTAACATAAAGAATAAACTTTCACAATAAGTTTCTTGGACATGACAGTACCCCCCCTTCTAGGGACGGCTCCTGACGGCCCAGGCTCCTCTGAGTTGAGGCGGTCAAAATCCTCAATGAGGCTTTTGTCCACGATGAAGCGGGAAGGAATCCATTGCCGCTCCTCAGGACCATAACCTTTCCAGTCAACCAGTAACTGTCGCCCTCTACCCCTTTTCCGACTAGCCAATAGTGACTTGACCGTGTAAACCGGACCTCCATCGATCATCCGGGGGGGCGGGGGGGGTTTGACGGTGGGAACCATAGCGCTCTCCTTCAATGGTTTTAATTTCCCTACATGGAAGGTGGGATGTACCTTCATGGCCCTGGGAAGCCGTAGTCTCACTGAGACTGGGTTTATGACCTTGGTGATGGGAAAAGGACCCACAAACCGGGGAGCCAGTTTTCGGGAGAGTACGTGGAGGGGAAGGTCTCGTGTAGAGAGCCAGACTTTTTGGCCTGGCTGGTATACAGGGGCTGGTCGGCGTTTTCGGTCTGCTGCTCTTTTAACCAGTTGTGAATTTCTGCAGAGTATCTTCCTAGCCGCAGCCCACACGCGCCGACAACGCCTGACCAGAGCGTGGGCAGACGGGACCGTGACCTCCCTCTCCGTGGCTGGGAACAGTGGCGGTTGGTAGCCATAAACACAGTGAAACGGGGACAGGCCCGTGGCAGAAGTAGGGAGGATGTTGTGTGCATACTCAACCCAGGTGAGGTGCTCGCTCCAGGAGGATGGATTCTGGGACACCAGGCAGCGCAGGCAGGTCTCCAGTTCTTGATTTAGGCGCTCTGTCTGGCCGTTAGACTCCGGATGATATCCAGACGAGAGACTGACCGTGGCACCGATGAGGCTGCAGAACTCCTTCCAGAAGCGTGACACAAACTGGGGGCCCCGGTCGGAGACAATATCCTTAGGGAAACCATGAAGCCGAAACACATTCTGCATCATGACCTCCGCCGTTTCCTTAGCTGAGGGCATCTTTGGCAGAGCAATGAAATGTGTCATTTTGGAAAATCTGTCCACTACCGTGAGAACTGTGGTTTTACCTCTAGAGACGGGCAGGCCAGTGACGAAGTCCATGGAGATCTCTGACCAGGGCCTGTTGGGAATAGGGAGTGGTTGTAATAACCCTATTCGCGACCTGGAAGAGGTCTTGTTTCGAGCGCAGATAGGGCACGCCTCCACATACTCCTTCACCTCCTTCTCCATGGATGTCCACCAGAAACGTTGTTTAACGATGAACATAGTTCTCTTGACTCCGGGGTGACAGGTGAGCAGCGAAGTGTGAGCCCAGTGGATCACCTGTGGTCGCTCGGCCTCCTGAACAAAAATCCGGTTAGGCGGGCAACCCCTTGGTGCAGGAGCTCCAGCATTGGCACGTATTACCTCCTTCTCTACTGGCCAAGTCAGCGCTCCTACCACCCGGTTCAATGGGATGATGGGTTCCGGCTCCTTGGCTGCAGGCACAGGGTCAAACAGACGGGACAGAGCGTCAGGCTTGACATTCTGAGACCCCGGCCTGTAGGAAAGAACAAAGTCAAAACGGTTGAAAAACAAGGTCCACCTAGCCTGGCGGGAGTTCAGTCTTTTGGCCTTTCTGATGTACTCCAGGTTCTTGTGATCGGTCCAGACCACAAAAGGATGCTCGGCTCCCTCCAACCAATGCCTCCACTCTTCCAACGCTAACTTCACGGCCAGCAACTCACGGTTTCCCACGTCATAATTTCTCTCTGCCGGGGAGAGCTTCCTGGACAGGAAGGCGCAGGGGTGAAGTTTGTTGTCCTTCTGTTGTTGCTGGGAGAGGACCGCTCCCACCCCCTCGTTGGAGGCATCCACTTCCACCACGAACTGGCGAGTGGGATCCGGCATGGTAAGTATGGGGGCAGTGGTGAACATCTTTTTCAGCCGAGAAAAAGCCTCCTCAGCCTGAGGAGACCACACAAAAGGCACCTGAGGGGACGTGAGGACATGAAGAGGGGCTGCAATAGCGCTGAAGCTCCGCACAAAACGTCTGTAAAAATTAGCAAAGCCTAAAAACTGCTGCACTTTTTTGCGAGAGTCAGGGGTAGGCCAACAGGCTACTGCGCTAACCTTCTCTGGGTCCATCATAACCTGACCTGGGGAAATGATGAAGCCCAAAAAAGTGACTGTTTCCACATGAAATTCACACTTTTCAGCTTTGACAAACAACTTATTTTGGAGCAGTTTCTGTAGAACCAGGCGGACATGTTGTTTGTGGGTGTGAAGGTCAGGGGAGTAGATCAGAATGTCGTCCAGATAAACAAAAACGAAACGGTTCAGAAACTCCCTCAACACGTCGTTGATCATAGCCTGGAAGACTGCAGGAGCGTTTGACAATCCAAACGGCATGACCAGGTATTCATAATGTCCTGAAGGGGTGTTAAAACCCGTCTTCCATTCATCGCCCTCCCTGATCCTGACCAAATGATAGGCGTTCCGCAGGTCTAATTTGGTGAAAACCTTGGCTTCCTGAAGCTGCTCGAAAGCGGACGAGATGAGAGGGAGGGGGTACCGGTTTTTAACCGTAATGTCATTGAGAGGTGAGTAGTCGATACAGGGCCTAAGAGACCCATCCTTTTTGCCCACGAAAAAAAAACCTGCCCCTGCTGGGGATGAGGAATGACGAATAAGCCCTGTCTTGAGGGAGGCATCAATATAGTCCTTCATGGCCTCTTTCTCAGGTCCTGAAATTGCATAAAGTCGACCCTTAGGAATGGGAGACCTGGCAATTAAGTCAATCGCACAGTCATAGGAGCGGTGAGGAGGAAGAGCCAGAGCTTTGGACTTACTAAAAACTTCACTAA
This sequence comes from Notothenia rossii, assembly GCF_949606895.1. Lineage (NCBI taxonomy): Eukaryota > Metazoa > Chordata > Actinopteri > Perciformes > Nototheniidae > Notothenia > Notothenia rossii. The sequence goes on along the minus strand of NC_136906.1, from coordinate 79,175,149 downwards.
GGTCGTGGTAGCAGGAAGGAACTGAAAGTACATCCGGAAGATATATTTTTGGGACTGTATCCTGCCTAACACTCCCAGTGTTACATCCCCTGTCAATCTCTGCTACCTGCTTAAAACAGAGATCAATGCAATTCTTTCCCCACCCCTCCACCCTCCCAGATTGCCAATCTATGTGAGGGTTATGAAGTTTCAACCAGGGAAAACCCAAAATGAGTGGATGTTGGGCTGAGTTAAATAAGTGAAAAGACATTGTCTCATGGTGGTTATCATTACATCTTACTTCTAAAGGCTCCGTTTGGTGAGTCACTTTAAACAACAGCCGCCCATCGAGAGCACTCGCTTCAAGAGGCTGGGGTAGAGGTTTAGTTTTTATGTCCCATTTTTTAACTAAACCCCAATCCATAAGACTTTCGTCCGCCCCTGAGTCAATGAGAACACCATGAGTAACTACATTGTCTCTGATTTTTACCTGGATCCGGGTCAGGGTGCGAGGAGGAAAGTCAGAGGAAGAGATCCGGCTCACCAACGTACTCCTCTTCATTGGTGAGCCTCCTCTTTTACCGGACAAGCCGCTTGTGGGTGTCCGCGCTGCCCGCAGTAGAAACACAGGCCTTCCTTGAATCGACGCTGACGTTCTGCCAGCGACAGCTTGGCGCGGCCCAACTGCATTGGCTCCTCCACGGAGCCAGGGGGCGCTGTTGTCCGGAACGCAGCTGGTGAGGGGTGACGGGACCTCCAAGAAGAAGTAATATCCAGCGGCGAGCGTCTCCTCTGGAGAGGTGGATCAACCGCATCCTTGGATTTATTCCTTCTCCTCTCCGTCAAACGATTGTCTATTCGTAAAGCCATGGATATGACAGAGTCCAAATCAGCGGGCAGATCGAGAGGCGCCAGCTGGTCTTGTAAAGAATCCGAGAGACCGCTGACGAAAGCGTCAAACAATGCAGCGGAGTTCCAGCCGCTGTCGGCTGCCTTAGTCCGGAACTCGATGGCGTAGTCAGCCACACTCCGCTGATGTTGTCGCAGCTTGATCAGAGCCCGAGCTGCTTCCCTGCCCGGCGTGGTTTGATCGAAGGTCTTCCTCATAGTGTCTATGAAGTTCTCCAGAGACCCGCAGATAGGCGAGCCTCGGGACCATTCTGCCGTGGCCCACGCTGCTGCTCGGCCGGAGAGATGAGAGATCATAAAAGCCACTTTGGAAATGTCCGTGGGAAAAGCAGCCGGTTGGTGGTGATAGTGTAACTCACACTGCACGATGAACGGCCGGCAGCCTTCTGATTCCCCGGAGTACCTTTCGGGTGGAGCCAGACGCATGGAAGCACTGTGCGGCTCAGTAACCCGGTTGGGATCGAATCCGGTCACCGCTGGAACCGGAGGAGTCGTAGGAGGAGAAACAGCCTGCAGGTGAGTGAGCACACGCTGAACCTCTGCTGCCAGTAGATTAACTTGGGTCGTCAACGATGTTTGTAGTTCCCCCTGGCTGCTGGTTAGATCCTGCACTCCCTGCTGCATGGTGGCCATACGCTCCTCTTGTTGCCCAAGACGTTGGCCCTGAGAACGGATAGCGTTCTTAATCTGATCTGAGTCGGCTGAGTTCATTTTGATGGTCAGTTCGTACTGTCAAGGGGAGAACACTGAGGCATGAACTCAATTGCACGACTCAAAACTCAGACTCAGATAGCGTTTCAAAATAAAGACTTTACTGGAATTTGCACAGTACTAAAACAAGGAAAACAAAACCACTCTTTCGAGGAAAACTATAATGCGATCTATAGCATAGGTCCGTGAAAGGTCCGTGAAAAGGTCCGTGAGGTAAGCCGATACGTGGTCTTCGAGAGACAACGAACTGACAATTAACAGGAGGGAGCTAACACAATATATACACAGGTAAAGGGGACACAGTTGGAAACAATCAGGGCGGGGAAAATAATCAAGGACGCAGGAGACAGAAAAGGGGCGGGGAGCGTGGAGGCCTGAAATGAGAGGAAGAAATAATTAAGGGTATAGACATAAAGCACAAGACAAAGGGACATGACAACTCTAACATAAAGAATAAACTTTCACAATAAGTTTCTTGGACATGACACGTATCTCCTTATTGGTGATATATATTTTTTAAACTCATGAAACCTTGACTGTTCAGAGTTACAGTACATGGTTATCAAAGGGCAAAGCTACCAACATGATGATATGATAGAATATGATGCATTGCTGTAGATTAAATATCAAACAATCACAAAAAGGCGGGAAAACACAAAGACAGGAATTGACATCAGAGATGACACGAGGACAGTGTTTTACAAAAATAAAACAGGAAGAACAAAGAGCAAGATCACGATACAGACACTGTTAGTAGGAACCACAGAACACAGTGCAGATTCAAGATTAACATTTATTATTTGCAGATTGTATTGTTGTATCAGGAATAACAAAGAGAAAATGTACTTTCTACATTAAGACTGAAAACCCATTCAATCACATGGACATCAAAACACATGTTTTAACAGCTAAACTAAATGAAAGTGGATTAAAATAATGATTTTATACACATAGATATTCAAATGAGCTCAAGCTGCTTTAGCTCTAATAGCAGTCAGTACATCTTAAAAAGCTCTGAGACTTTCAGCTGGAAGATAATAGAAGCTTCTCTCTTCTTGTCTCTATTCTTGTTTTGCTCGATCTTAGTGCTGCATTTGATACTATCGACCATGATATCCTATTGCAAAGACTAGAGCACTTAGTTGGCATACAGGGAACTGCTTTAGGCTGGTTTAGGTCCTATCTATCTGAACGCTCTCAGTTTGTACGTGTCAACGATGAATCTTCCATGCAAACCAAAGTTAGCCATGGAGTACCACAGGGCTCAGTGCTCGGACCTATTTTGTTCACATTATATATGCTTCCACTAGGCAATATTATAAGGAATCATTCTGTAAACTTTCATTGTTATGCGGATGATACTCAACTATATTTATCAATCAAGCCTGATGAAATTAATCATCTAAATAAAATTCAAGACTGCCTCAAGGACTTAAAAACGTGGATGACCTTACATCTTTTGATGTTAAACACGACCAAAACTGAAGTTATTGTACTTGGCCCGAAGAATCTACGAAACAAACTATCTAAAGATATACTAACTATGGATGGCATTAATTTGGCCTCCAGTGAGACTGTAAGGAATCTTGGTGTTATATTTGATCAGGATTTATCCTTTAACGCCCACATAAAATCTATTTCAAGGACCGCCTACTTCCATCTACGTAACATTGCAAAAATCAGGCATATCTTGCCTCAAAACGATGCAGAGAAACTAGTCCATGCATTTGTTACTTCAAGGCTGGATTATTGTAACTCCTTATTATCAGGGTGTACCAAGAAGTCAGTCAAGTCGCTTCAGCTGATTCAAAATGCTGCAGCTCGTGTACTAACCAGAGTTAGGAAAAGGGACCACATTACTCCTGTCCTGGCTGCCTTACACTGGCTCCCTATAGAACACAGGATAGAATTTAAAATTCTTCTTCTCGCCTACAAAGCCCTTAATGGGCAGGCGCCATCTTAACTTAAAGAACTCATTAAACCCTACTGTCCTACTAGGGCATTGTGTTCCAAGAATGCAGGGTTGTTGGTTGTTCCTAGAGTCTCTAAAAGTACAATGGGAGCCAGAGCCTTTTCTTATCAAGCTCCACTTTTGTGGAATCAGCTTCCAGTTTGTGTTCGGACGGCAGACACCCTATCCGTTTTTAAGAGTGCGCTTAAGACCTTCCTTTTTGATAAAGCTTATAGTTAGGGCTGATTAGATTCAGCCCCTAGTTTTGCTGATATAGGCTTAGTTTGTCGGGGGACATCTTACTTCTTCCTTCTCTCTGTCTATACCTGTGTACTCTCATGTTCCGATTAACCCAGCTTCCCCAAATGTCTTTCTTTTTGGTGTCTATATACGCCGGGATCCGGAGTCATGGATGATCCTGCGGTCCTGTGTCATGGATCGCGAGTCCTGGATCTTGAGTCGTGGCTGTGGTCCTGGATCATAAGTCCTGGATGGATATCCTCGTGGATTCATCTTCTTATTATACACACATGCATTTCAAAACATTTGGTCTACCTATGTTGTAAATGTATTATCTCTTCGATTTACACACGGCATCTATTGCACGTCTGTCCGTCCTGGGAGAGGGATCCCTCCTCTGTTGCTCTCCCTGAGGTTTCTCCCATGTTCCCCTTTAAACTGTGGGTGTTCTCTGGAAGTGTTTCCTTGTACGATGTGAGGGTCTAAGGACAGAGGGTGTCGTATTGTCATACTGATATTCTGTACAAACTGTGAAGTCCACTGAGACAAATGTAACATTTGTGATATTGGGCTATATAAATAAACATTCATTGATTGATTGATTCCTCTATCTCTTGTCCTGATGAAATTGTTATGTTTATGCATGGTTTTTGTTGTTGTTGTGTTTTTTGTTGTTGTTTGCTCCTTTTACCCCTCACTACTCTGTCTTGACTAGATGGGGTGTCCTGCTATCACCCTGAAGTGAAATAATTATTTGATTGACTTCGAATGACTCTTTGATTATGGACGGTTTCCATTAAATAATAATCAAAATATAGATGGACAATAGATCTAATTTGAGATTTTAAACAGCATACATTTGAAATTGTGCTTCAGAAAGTAATGTTATTTTAGGAGTGTTGTGAGATGGTGTCAACATCAATTGAAATTAGTCACCCAGTGGAAATGTCTGATATGTCTTCATAACTGTATCCTTACATTTTACATTCACTCAGTTATAATGTGGTAGGTACGTAGTTTGTTTTAAATTATTATTAATCACATCATATAGGACATATTTCTTAATTTAAGCTCCAGTATATATGAATATGTTTGGTGAGTTTTTTAGGTGTATTTGTTATTGACCGATTAAACGCTTTTATTTTGAAGGCAGATTTTACAGGCCTCTACCGTAATGCATAGGATATTCGCGCACTGCAATACAGGTGCGGGCTGGCTTGACTGTGTTTTCCGAAGTGGGGGCTGGCATGACCACAGTCTGTTTACCCAGTGTTTCCTGACATGAAACGTTTTATTTCACCTTGCTATGTGTTTTTAACGTATCTTTAAAAACGGGGACATTTCCGGGGACAGTTTCAACCGGGGACAGGCCAATACAAACGGGGACTGTCCCCAGAAAATGGGGACGTCTGGTCACCCTACCTTATTGGTGATTCTTCTTTGTTTTAAACTCATGAAACCTTGACTGTTCAGAGTTACAGTACATGGTTGTCAAAGGGCAAAGCTACAAACATGATGATATTATATAATATGATGCATTGCTGTAGATTAAATATCCAACAATCACAAAAAGGCGGGAAAACACAAAGACAGGAAGTGACGTCAGAGATGACACAAGGACAGTGTTTAACAAAATAAAACAGGAAGTACACAGACCAAGATCACGATAAAGACTCTGTTAGTAGGAACCACAGAACACAGTGCAGAATCAAGATTAACATTTATTATTTGCAGATTGTATTGTTGTATCAGGAATAACAAAGAGAAAACGTACTTTCTACATTAAGGCTGAAAACCCATTAAATCACATGGACATCAAAACACATGTTTTAACAGCTAAGCTAAATGAAAGTGGATTAAAATAATGATTTGATACACATAGATATTCAAATGAGCTCAAGCTGCTTTAGCTCTAATAGCAGTCAGTACATCTTAAAAAAGCTCTGAGACCTTCAGCTGGAAGATAATAGAAGCTTCTCTCTTCCTCTATCTCTTGTTCTGATGAAATGTTTCCAACATAGTGAGTTAGCTGAGAAGTGATGCGTCTACTTCCTCTCATTAGTATGATGTCAACTTCTCAAAGTGACTTTAGACTATTCCCAAAAATAGTCAAACACAATTGTTGGATTTTCTTTTTTATTTGTAGATTCTAATGTCAACAGATATTACAAAGAGAAAACTTACTTTCTACATTAAGGCTGAAAATCCATTCAATCAAATGAACTTCAAAACACAAAGCAAAGCTAAATGAAAGTGAATGAAAATAATAATTCTGAACACAGAGATATTAAAATGAGCTCAAGCTTCAAAAACAATCAGAACATCTTAAAATCAGCTCTGAACCTTCAGCATGAAGACAATATAAGGAAACAAGAGTTCAAAGCTCTTTCCAGTGACATCCAGTGGTTTATTAGATCAAGACTCAAATGAAATCATATGTAATTCAGAATGAGTGTATAATCTTCCACTCCTGATGTGAAACATGAAGATAGATGTAGACGTTGTTGATCAGTGGAGTCTGATGGAGGCAGAAGTGTTGCTCAAACTCCATCAGGAGGTCTGATGTTTTCATAGTTCACTGTACCATCATCTACACCATAACGCACCTGTAGTAAACAACAACAACAACAACAACAACAACAACAACAACACTGAGTTGGTTTCAAAGGATTTCAAAGTAAAACACAGTTCACAGTTGAATCAGCAGACCCTGAACGCACCATCAGTTCCCGTCTGATCTGATTGATACTGACTTCAGGACAGTTTGCTTTGAAACTAGATTTGATCCTGCACATTATTCACAGTAACAAACACATTGTTTTCTAAAACAACAAAACTATTAGCATTGCTAAAAGCCACTAGTGTGAAGGTGGGGAAATCCTGTATGTGATGTGATTCAGGGGAATCAGTCCTTTAATCTGAACTCATCATGTTCAGTTGTTACTGACAGGTTCAAAGAGGTGTTGATTCAGATCTATGGTCTCTCTGGAGGCTGTACTTTGTGTCTGTGTTTATCAGTTCATCATGAAGAGAGAGTCAAAACAGTTCAGTGTTTAGATGTAAAAACTCACATTGATTTCATCCATCTGTGTTTGCTTCTCTGAGAAGAAAGAAGAGAAAGTTCACTTTACTTTCCACAATTTAAAAAAACTTTTAAGTTTGATCTGTGAATGTTCTCACCTTTAGCTCTCGTCCATGTTGACCGCCACGACAATCATTATGAGAGCGGCTAAACCCACAGACACGAGGACGAGCCTCAAGAGACCTGGAGAGAGAATATCATGTTTTTAAAGATATGTATATATATTTATTTTTTAAAGAAATGGAGATGTTTTTAAATGTATCTAGATGTAATCACGTTGAATGCCAATCAGTGCAAAGATGTGATGTGATTTCTTAGCTAAATGTATATCATTTAAAAAGAAAAAAACCATCTTAAAACAAACCAGAATAGTCTTTGATTTAAGACAAAGCTTTTTAATTAAGCAATATTCATATATAAACCAATAATTATTTACTACATCACTTTAAATGTTTTGCTTTTAACTTTAATGAATGGTTTTGTTACAGAAAGTGAGTTAATTAAACGTTTTCTTTATTTGTTCCATGTGTACGGGGGACAGAAGACAAAGAGATTCTAGAGACAGATAACGTACAGATGCTGAGACTCTTGTAGTTTGGCTGAATCTTCAGAGATGAGGTTAATAGCGGAGATACTTACATTACATGTAGATGCTACAAAAAGAATGTGTTACTTTCTAACAAGTCAAAGTTACTTTTGGGACAAAAACTGCATTAAAAAAACACGTAATCTGCAACGAGTTTGACAGAATAAACCAGAAAGACTTATTTAAAGAACCAAATACTAATTCTCTCCAGAGATTTCAACCTCAGCTCAAAATGGAAATGTGAAGCATCAAAACAACATACTAAATATTTGAGGTACCGTAAAATAGATTTGTTTAAGATTGATGATACTGTCTAGTTTTTACCTGATGGTGATGTTGGTGTTGTTGTTGCTTGTTGTTCGTCCCCATCTGAACAAGATGAACACAACTCTTCAGAAGTAATATGCTTACCATATATTGTGACGTAATTTTTAAACTTTATTAAATCAGATAAACACCCTTTTTATGTCATTTTTCGCGTAACTTTGAAGTGACTTTAAACAGTGTGATCAAAAATGTTCTCACCTGAGGACTGAGGGCTGAAGGTCTGCACGTTGCCATCATCAGCTGTTACTTCACAAGTAAAAAACCTAGACCTTTGTGTATAACTGAAATGAGAAGTCAGAAATGTCACAGAGGCAGAGCAGGAAGACTGTGATGTCTCTATCTCTCTGTGATCTTTATCCACATCTTGACCCTGAAGCAGCCACTTCACTTTGTGTCTACACCCTCCATATGTCTCCACAGAGCAGCGTAACGTCACCTCATCATTGACCTGATGCTCAGTCACTGCAGATGGAGATATCGTGAGAGAAAGATAATAATTAACTTCAGCACTGTAATAATAATAATTGTAATGTTTTAGTATTTTGCTCTACAGAGAAAGTTTGGAAAGATTATGATGGAAATACTCACTGGTAACAACAGACAGAAGAACCTGAGAGTCTGGACCTTGTTGTTGTCCTGATCTGAACTGTCTGCATACGTAATAACCAGCATCCTCCTCTGTGACCTTCTTTATAACCAGAGAACATTTCTCTGTAACTCTCAGTCTGTCTGATTTAGCATGGTTACCAATCTGCCCACCTTTAACCAGCATTACTTTGCTTCCTGAATCACTGAAGATCCAGGTAGTACCATCACATTCAACCTGATCATGGATCACATTACACGGCAGATTGGCTTCATCTTCAGCTCTGACAGAGAGGAAGAGGACACGCTGTCCAATTGCAGCCCCTGAATAAACAAGAGAGAAATATAAAGAATACAGAGAAATAAAAATTTTCATTGAAGATACAACTAAAGTTTCCCTATTTGTCTAAAAGTTGCCTTCCCCTCGTTGGAAGACAAACAGACCTCTTCTCTGTCTTGGTTAAAAGGAGATTAGTTAATAAAGTAACATTCATGAATAAATTACCTTTTTAAATGTTTCTAAATAAATAAATTGTGAAGGAATCCTTACCTGTAAACTGAAGCAGCAGAATGAGAAGTGAAGACATTTTAATCCGTTCGAACTCGTCCATCGTGTCTCTTGTATTCGTGTTAGTCTCTAGACTGGCTGCTTCTTAAAGAGAAATGTTGAATGTACTTCCTTATATTAGAAATGTGTCACTTCCTCAAAGTAGCTGCGTCTTCTTTTCTCTTACACCTTTATTGTTATTTCGCCTCTCAGCATTGACTCAATCAAGATGAGCGCATGTCACTTCCTGTGGGTTTACTGTAATAACATTCATATAAAAAACATAACCATATAAGCACATTAGATAACAGCGGACGAATTATACTAAGAATATTTTGTAAATTATAACATTAAAGGTACTTGTAATTCACTTCCAGATTAGAAATGACATCTCCTTCCTGTCCAGTGGAAACCACGTATCTCCTTATTGGTGATATTTATTTTTTAAACTCATGAAACCTTGACTGTTCAGAGTTACAGTACATGGTTATCAAAGGGCAAAGCTACCAACATGATGATATTATAGAATATGATGCATTGCTGTAGATTAAATATCAAACAATCACAAAAAGGCGGGAAAACACAAAGACAGGAAGTGACATCAGAGATGACACAAGGACAGTGTTTAACAAAATAAAACAGGAAGTACAAAGAGCAAGATCATGATAAAGACAATGTTAGTAGGAACCACAGAACACAGTGCAGAATCAAGATTAACATTTATTATTTGTATTATTTTATCTGACTTTCTACATTAAGGCTGAACACCCATTAAATCACATGGACATCAAAACACATGTTTTAACAGCTAAGCTAAATGAAAGTGGATTAAAATAATGATTTTATACACATAGATATTCAAATGAGCTCAAGCTGCTTTAGCTCTAATAGCAGTCAGTACATCTTAAAAAGCTCTGAGACTTTCAGCTGGAAGATAAAAGAAGCTTCTCTCTTCCTGTCTATATTCTTGTTTGGCTCGATCTCATTGCTGCATTTGATACTATCGACCATGATATCCTATTGCAAAGACTAGAGCACTTAGTTGGCATACAGGGAACTGCTTTAGGCTGGTTTAGGTCCTATCTATCTGAACGCTCTCAGTTTGTACGTGTCAACGATGAATCTTCCACGCAAACCAAAGTTAGCCATGGAGTGCCACAGGGCTCAGTGCTCGGACCTATTTTGTTCACACTATATATGCTTCCGTTAGGCAATATTATAAGGAATCATTCTGTAAACTTTCATTGTTATGCGGATGATACTCAACTATATTTATCAATCAAGCCTGATGAAATTAATCATCTAAATAAAATTCAAGACTGCCTCAAGAACTTAAAAACGTGGATGACCTTACATTTTTTGATGTTAAACACGACCAAAACTGAAGTTATTGTACTCGGCCCGAAGAATCTACGAAACAAACTATCTAAAGATATATTAACTATGGATGGCATTAATTTGGCCTCCAGTGAGACTGTAAGGAATCTTGGTGTTATATTTGATCAGGATTTATCCTTAAACGCCCACATAAAATCAATTTCAAGGACCGCCTACTTCCATCAACGTAACATTGCAAAAATCAGTCCAACTTGCCTCAAAACGATGCAGAGAAACTAGTCCATGCATTTGTTACTTCAAGGCTGGATTATTGTAACTCCTTATTATCAGGGTGTACCAAGAAGTCAGTCAAGTCGCTTCAGCTGATTCAAAATGCTGCAGCTCGTGTACTAACCAGAGTTAGGAAAAGGGACCACATTACTCCTGTCCTGGCTGCCTTACACTGGCTCCCGATAGAACACAGGATATAATTTAAAATTCTTCTTCTCGCCTACAAAGCCCTTAATGGGCAGGCACCATCTTACCTTAAATAACTCATTATACCCTACTGTCCTATTAAGGCATTGCGTTCCAAGAATGCAGGGTTGTTGGTTGTTCCTAGAGTCTCTAAAAGTACAATGGGAGCCAGAGCCTTTTCTTATCAAGCTCCACTTTTGTGGAATCAGCTTCAAGTTTGTGTTCGGACGGCAGACACCCTATCCGTTTTTAAGAGTGCGCTTAAGACCTTCCTTTTTGATAAAGCGTATAGTTAGGGCTGATTAGATTCAGCCCCTAGTTTTGCTGATATAGGCTTAGTTTGTCGGGGGACATCTTACTTCTTCCTTCTCTCTGTCTATACCTGTGTACTCTCATGTTCCGATTAACCCAGCTTCCCCAAATTTCTTTCTTTTTGCTGTCTATATACGTCGGGATCCGGAGTCATGGATGATCCTGCGGTCCTGTGTCATGGATCGCGAGTCCTGGATCTTGAGTCGTGGCTGCGGTCCTGGATCATAAGTCCTGGATGGATATCCTCGTGGATTCATCTTCCTATTATACACACATGCATTTCAAAACATTTGGACTACCTATGTTGCAAATGTATTATCTTTTCAATTTACACACGGCATCTATTGCACGTCTGTCCGTCCTGGGAGAGGGATCCCTCCTCTGTTGCTCTCCCTGAGGTTTCTCCCATGTTCCCCTTTAAACTGTGGGGTTTTTCTCTGGAAGTTTTTCCTTGTACGATGTGAGGGTCTAAGGACAGAGGGTGTCGTATTGTCATACTGATATTCTGTACAAACTGTGAAGTCCACTGAGACAAATGTAACATTTGTGATATTGGGCTGTATAAATAAACATTGATTGATTGATTGATTCCTCTATCTCTTGTCCTGATGAAATTGTTATGTTTATGCATGGTTTTTGTTGTTGTTGTGTTTTTTGTTGTTGTTTGCTCCTTTTACCCCTCACTACTCTGTCTTGACTAGATGGGGTCTCCTGCTATCACCCTGAAGTGAAATAATTATTTGATTGACTTCGAATGACTCTTTGATTATGGACAGTTTCCATTAAATAATAATCTAAATATAGATGGACAATAGATCTAATTTGAGATTTTAAACAGCATACATTTTAAATTGTGCTTCAGAAAGTAATGTTATTTTAGGAGTGTTGTGAGATGGTGTCAACATCAATTGAAATGAGTCACCCAGTGGAAATGTCTGATATGTCTTCATAACTGTATCCTTACATTTTACATTCACTCAGTTATAATGTGGTAGGTACGTAGTTTGTTTGAAATTATTATTAATCACATTATATAGGACATATTTCTTAATTTAAGCTCCAGTATATATGAATATGTTTGGTGAGTTTTTTAGGTGTATTTGTTATTGACCGATTAAACGCTTTTATTTTGAAGGCAGATTTTACAGGCCTCTACCGTAATGCATAGGATATTCGCGCACTGCAATACAGGTGCGGGCTGGCTTGACTGTGTTTTCCGAAGTGGGGGCTGGCATGACCACAGTCTGTTTACCCAGTGTTTCCTGACATGAAACGTTTTATTTCACCTTGCTATGTGTTTTTAACGTATCTTTAAAAACGGGGACATTTCCGGGGACAGTTTCAACCGGGGACAGGCCAATACAAACGGGGACTGTCCCCAGAAAATGGGGACGTCTGGTCACCCTACCTTATTGGTGATTCTTCTTTGTTTTAAACTCATGAAAACTTGAATGTTCAGAGTTACAGTACATGGTTGTCAAAGGGCAAAGCTACAAACATGATGATTTTATATAATATGATGCATTGCTGTAGATTAAATATCCAACGATCGAAAAAAGGCGCGAAAACACAAAGACAGGAAGTGACGTCAGAGATGACACAACGACAGTGTTTAACAAAATAAAACAGGAAGTACAAAGAGCAAGATCACGATAAAGACTCTGTTCGTAGGAACCACAGAACACAGTGCAGAATCAAGATTAACATTTATTATTTGCAGATTGTATTGTTGTATCAGGAATAACAAAGAGAAAACGTACTTTCTACATTAAGGCTGAAAACCCATTAAATCACATGGACATCAAAACACATGTTTTAACAGCTAAACTAAATGAAAGTGGATTAAAATAATGATTTGATACACATAGATATTCAAATGAGCTCAAGCTGCTTTAGCTCTAATAGCAGTCAGTACATCTTAAAAAAGCTCTGAGACCTTCAGCTGGAAGATAATAGAAGCTTCTCTCTTCCTCTATCTCTTGTTCTGATGAAATGTTTCCAACATAGTGAGTTAGCTGAGAAGTGATGCGTCTACTTCCTCTCATAAGTATGATGTCAACTTCTCAAAGTGACTTTAGACTATTTGCAAAAATAGTCAAACACAATTGTTGGATTTTCTTTTTTATTTGTAGATTCTAATGTCAACAGATATTACAAAGAGAAAACTTACTTTCTACATTAAGGCTGAAAACCCATTCAATCAAATGAACTTCAAAACACAAAGCAAAGCGAAATGAAAGTGAATGAAAGTAATAATTGTGAACACAGAGATATTCAAATGAGCTCAAGCTTCAAAAACAATCAGTACATCTTGAAATCAGCTCTGAACCTTCAGCATGAAGACAATATAAGGAAACAAGAGTCAAAAGCTCTTTCCAGTGACATCCAGTGGTTTATTAGATCAAGACTCAAATGAAATCATATGTAATTCAGAATGAGTGTATAATCTTCCACTCCTGATGTGAAACATGAAGATAGATGTAGACGTTGTTGATCAGTGGAGTCTGATGGAGGCAGAAGTGTTGCTCAAACTCCATCAGGAGGTCTGATGTTTTCATAGTTCACTGTACCATCATCTACATCATAACGCACCTGTAGTAAACAACAACAACAACAACAACAACAACAACAACAACACTGAGTTGGTTTCAAAGGATTTCAAAGTAAAACACAGTTCACAGTTTAATCAGCAGACCCTGAACGCACCATCAGTTCCCGTCTGATCTGATTGATACTGACTTCAGGACAGTTTGCTTTGAAACTAGATTTGATCCTGCACATTATTCACAGTAACAAACACATTGTTTTCTAAAACAACAAAACTATTAGCATTGCTAAAAGCCACTAGTGTGAAGGTGGGGAAATCCTGTATGTGATGTGATTCAGGGGAATCAGTCCTTTAATCTGAACTCATCATGTTCAGTTGTTACTGACAGGTTCAAAGAGGTGTTGATTCAGATCTATGGTCTCTCTGGAGGCTGTACTTTGTGTCTGTGTTTATCAGTTCATCATGAAGAGAGAGTCAAAACAGTTCAGTGTTTAGATGTAAAAACTCACATTGATTTCATCCATCTGTGTTTGCTTCTCTGAGAAGAAAGAAGAGAAAGTTCACTTGACTTTCCACAACTCAAAAAAACGTTTAAGTTTGATCTGTGAATGTTCTCACCTTTAGCTCTCGTCCATATGCTGACCGCCACGACAATCATTATGAGAGCTGCTAAACCCACAGACACGAGGACGAGCCTCAAGAGACCTGGAGAGAGAATATAATGTTTTAAAAGATATGTATATATATTTTTTTTTTTAAAGAAATGGAGATGTTTTGAAATGTATCTAGATGTAATCACTTTGAATGCCAATCAGTGCAAAGATGTGATGTGATTTCTTAACAAAATGTATATCATTTAAAAGAAATAAACCCATCTTAAAACAAACCAGAATAGTCTTTGATTTAAGAGAAAGCTTTTTATTTAAGCAATATTCATATATAAACCAATCATAATTTACTACATCACTTTAAATGTTTTGCTTTTAACTTTAATGAATGGCTTTGTTACAGAAAGTGAGTTAATTAAACGTTTTCTTTATTTGTTCCATGTGTACGGGGGACAGAAGACAAAGAGATTCTAGAGACAGATAACGTACAGACGCTGAGACTCTTGTAGTTTGGCTGAATCTTCAGAGATGAGGTTAATAGCGGAGATACTTACATTACATGTTGGTGCTACAAAAAGAATGTGTTACTTTCTACCAAGTCAAATTTACTTTTGGTACAAAAACTGCATTAAAAAAAACACGTCATCTGCAACGAGTTTGACAGAATAAACCAGAAAGACTTATTTAAAGAACCAAATACTAATTCTCTCCAGAGATTTCAACCTCAGCTCAAAATGGAGATGTGAAGCATCAAAACAATATACTAAATATTTGAGGTACCGTAAACTAGATTTGTTTAAGATTGATGATACTGTCTAGTTTTTACCTGATGGTGATGTTGGTGTTGGTGTTGCTTGTTGTTCGTCCCCATCTGAACAAGATGAACACAACTCTTCAGAAGTAATATGCTTACCATATATTGTGACGTAATGTTTAAACTTAATTAAATCAGATAAACACCCTTTTTATGTAATTTGTCACACCACTTTGAAGTGACTTTAAGCAGTCTGATAACAAACGTTCTCACCTGAGGACTGAGGGCTGAAGGTCTGCACGTTGTCACCTGTTACTTCACAAGTAAAAAACCTAGACCTTTGTGTATAACTGAAATGAGAAGTCGGAAATGTCACAAAAGCAGAGCAGCCAGACGATGATGTCCTTATATCCTTGTTCTCTTTATCCACATCTGGACCGTGAAGCAGCCACATCACTGAGTGTCTACAACCTTCACGTCTCGACATAGAGCAGCGTAACGTCACCTCATCCTTGTCCTGATGTTCAGTCACTGAAGATGGAGATATTGTGAGAGAAAGATAACAACAGTAAAAATAACTTCAGCACTGTAATAATAATAATTGTAATGTTTTAATATTTTGCTCTACAGAGAAAGTTTGGAAACATTATGATGGAAACACTCACTGGTAACAACAGACAGGTAAACCTGAGAGTCTGAACCTTGATGTTCTCCTGATCTGATCTGTCTGCAGATGTAATAACCAGCATCCTCCTCTGTGACCTTCTTTATAACCAGAGAACATTTCTCTGTAAGTCTCAGTCTGTCTGATTTAGCATGGTTACCAATCTGCCCACCTTTAACCAGCTCTACTGCACTTCCTGAATCACTGAAGAGCCAGGTAGTACTGTTACATTCAACCTGATCATGGGTCACTTTGTTACACGGCAAAGTGGCTTCATCTCCAACTCTGACAGAGAGGAAGAGGTATCGCTGTCCAATTGCAGCCCCTGAATAAACAAGAGAGAAATATAAAGAATACAGAGAAATATAAATGTTCATTTAAGATACAACTAAAGTTTCCCTATTTGTCTAAAAGTTGCCTTCCCCTCGTTGGAAGACAAACAGACCACTTCTCTGTCTTGGTTAAAATGAGATTAGGTAATAAAGTAACATTCATGAATAAATTACCGTTTTTAATGTTTTCTAAATTTATACATGTTGTAGGAATCCTTACCTGTAAAATGAAGCAGCAGAATGAGAAGTGAAGACATTTGAATCTGTTTTAACTCGTCCATCGTGTCTCTTGTATTCGTGTAAGTCTCTAGACTGGCTGCCTCTTAAAGAGAAATGTTGAATGAACTTCCTTATATTAGAAATGCGTCACTTCCTCAAAGTTGCTGCCTCTTCTTTTTTCTTAGGAATTTCTCGTTAATTCGCCTCTCAGCATCGACTCAAGATGAGCGCCTTCCTGTGGGTTTACTGTAACATTCATATAAAAAACATAATTATATAAGCACATTAGATACCAGCGGACGAATGATACCAAATACATTTTCTGAAGTAATCAGGTTAAAAGTTACTTGTAATTCAATAACAGATTAGAAATGACATCTCCTTCCTGTCCAGTGAAAACCACGTATCTCCTTATTGGTGATATATATTTTTTAAACTCATGAAAACTTGACTGTTCAGAGTTACAGTACATGGTTGTCAAAGGGCAAAGCTACAAACATGATGATATTATAGAATATGATTATAGATTAAATATCCAACTATCACAAAAAGGCGGGAAAACACAAAGACAGGAAGTGACGTTAGAGATGACACAAGGACAGTGTTTAACAAAATAAAACAGGAAGTACAAAGAGCAAGATCACGATAAAGACTCTGTTAGTAGGAACCACAGAACACAGTGCAGAATCAAGATTAACATTTATTATTACATGGTTTAGTTGAATACTCGATTCTGATTGGTCAATTCAGAACACGTGAGACGTTGTTAATCCAGAACAGACAGACCGCTGTCAAGGATTTATTGACCGTTGTTAAGGACGCTCACATCTGCACAAAGAAGTCCGTTCGATTTAACTGTATACAGTTGGTCTGAAAAGCAAACTGCATGCAGTTTGCTTTTCTAACTGACAAGACAAGAGCGACAAGAAAACAGCGGAGAAGTAACGGGCAGAAATCCTCCTTTTTACGCAGCGGTCCAGACATAGACATCAGACGGCGACACATATTCAGTGTGCAGTTCCTTTGGCATTAGGGCAGGGATATCTAGATACTTCCCAAGGTTTGACATAATGAATTGTGCTACATTTAAAGCAAGCAGCGATGTTTTCAAATCTGTAATCAAAAAGCTCCTCAAAAACACTATCGAAGCAGTTCCTGCCGTTGCTACGTTAGTTCAAACGTTAACAACGGACTATTTCTCTTCGCGGATGCATGTCAATTTAAATCAATATATACAACTTTTTTTTAAATCAATAAAATCATTTTCTAAATCCATAAAAGCATTTCAATTAATATTGGGAGTCATAAGGTTACTTTGTTGAGAATGTGGCCTTGTAATAAGCGGGATAATGTGCAGCGACTTGTTCATTATGGGGAAAAGAACACCTTCAGGCCGATCTAGATCCCTCCGCTTCGCGTCGGGCTCCTGATCAGCCTGTGTTTTCCCCATAATGACCGCGTCGCAGCACATTATCCCTTACTTATTTGCAGATTGTATTGTTGTATCAGGAATAACAAAGAGAAAACGTACTTTCTACATTAAGACTGAAAACCCATTAAATCACATGGACATCAAAACACATGTTTTAACAGCTAAACTAAATGAAAGTGGATTAAAATAATGATTTTATACACATAGATATTCAAATGAGCTCAAGCTGCTTTAGCTCTAATAGCAGTCAGTACATCTTAAAAAAGCTCTGAGACCTTCAGCTGGAAGATAATAGAAGCTTCTCTCTTCCTCTATCTCTTGTTCTGATGAAATGTTTCCAACATAGTTTGTTAGCTGAGAAGTGATGCGTCTACTTCCTCTCATAAGTATGATGTCAACTTCTCAAAGTGACTTTAGACTATTTCCAAAAATAGTCAAACACAATTGTTGGATTTTTTTTTTTATTTGTTGATTCTAATGTCAACAGATATTACAAAGAGAAAACTTACTTTCTACATTAAGGCTGAAAACCCATTCAATCAAATGAACTTCAAAACACAAAGCAAAGCTAAATGAAAGTGAATGAAAGTAATAATTCTGAACACAGAGATATTAAAATGAGCTCAAGCTTCAAAAACAATCAGAACATCTTAAAATCAGCTCTGAACCTTCAGCATGAAGACAATATAAGGAAACAAGAGTTCAAAGCTCTTTCCAGTGACATCCAGTGGTTTATTAGATCAAGACTCAAACGAAATAATATGTAATTCAGAATGAGTGTATAATCTTCCACTCCTGATGTGAAACATGAAGATAGATGTAGACGTTGTTGATCAGTGGAGTCTGATGGAGGCAGAAGTGTTGCTCAAACTCCATCAGGAGGTCTGATGTTTTCATAGTTCACTGTACCATCATCTACACCATAACGCACCTGAGGAAAACAACATCAACACTGAGTTGGTTACAAAGGAAGTAAACACAGTTCACAGTTGAGTCAGCAGACCCTGAACGCACCATCAGTTCATCCCTTCCTCCCAAAAACCCTTGAACGCTTCATCCTTCATTGCCCACTTCCCTTCTTCCATTCATCCGTCTATCACTAAATCCCTCCTTCCTGACATCCCAACCCAGTCTCATAAAAAACCGTGTAATAACTACGTTAGTCCACAACTTAGGACGTAGTATTTCTACAAAAACGCCTCTGAAATTGTAAGATCCCTACGTTTTTTTTCACCATTCATTCTAATACTACGTCCTACGTTGTGGACCAACGTAGTTATTACACGTTTTTTTGTGAGACTGGGTTGGACATCCCTTTAAACCTTTCATCCCTAATTCCCTTTGTCCCTTCATCCTTTTAGACCTCACTATACCTACATCTCTTCAACTACCCCTCAATTCTTTGAAAACTTCTCCCTTCATCCCCTCTCCCCTCATCTCTTTCTATTTAAGTTTGATCTGATTCAACTGTTTACTGTCAAAACGTTTATCTTCTTATCCATAAAACTTACAATGTTTTCATCCGTCTTAGGTCCAGAAGAGGCAACAGAGCATCGATGTAATCTTCCAGCTGGCAGGCGCAAAGAATATTATGAATGCTGGAACACCCACTATCACAACGAGGGTACACCACCACCAACCTGGAAGAGGAATTAAAATCATAACATTTAGAATTGAATAAAAAAGTACTTTTTGTGGATGATTCAGTTTTTCAGGTGTTTGTGCAACGGATTAACAAAACTCAACAAATCTTTGGTAGCTCAACTTGTTCTCACCTGAGGACTGAAGGCTGAACGTTATCTAAATGTAATCACGTTGAACTCAAATCAGTTTAAAGATGTGATGTTATTTCTCCTGAAAATGTATTTCATCAGCTTATTTGATTTAAGAGAAATATTTTTATATCAATCAATATTCATATATAAATATATACATCAATAATCATTTACTTTAATTTAAGACGAGTGTCGTTATAAAAGCGAGTTAATTAAACTAATTTCCATAAAAAAACAAAGAATAACCTAGTTTATCTTCAGTGATTACGGAAGCTGTCGTATTGAAACCTGATCTGGAGTCGCTCTCTGTTGTTGCTGCTGTGTCCTCACCTGAACAGATGAACAAAGATCAACAAAGGTTTCATTTGAAAACTGTCTTATGGGTAATTTACATTGTGATGTAATAATAGAACTTCAAATCATTGAATATGTAAAAATATATGAGTTAATGACGTTTAAACAGCTCAGCATGTTCTCACCTGAGGACTGAAGGCTGAAGGTCTGACCTTTGCCATCAGCTCTGACTTCACAAGTAAATAACTCAGACCTTGATTTGTTACTAAAGAGAGAAGTGTTAAATGTCACAGAGGCAGAGCAGGAAGACTGTGATGTGTTTATATCTCTGTGATCTGTATCCACATCTCGACCCTGAAGCAGCCACTTCACTGAGAGTCCACACCATCCATAAGTCTTCAAAGAGCAGTTCAACGTCACCTCATCATTGTCCTGATGTTCAGTCACTGAAAATGGAGATATTTTAAAAGAAAGACATCAAGAGTAACATTAACTTCTGCACTGTAATCATAATTATTGTTATGTTTTAGTGTAATCAGAGTATATGTTTTACCAGACAGTTTGAAAACATTGTGATGTGTATACTCACTGGTAACAACAAACAGCTTAACCTGAGAGTCTGGAGCTCGTTGTTCTCCGAATCTGAACTGTCTGCAGGTGTATTGACCAGCATCCTCCTCTGTGACATTCTTTATAACCAGAGAACAATTCTCTGTAACTCTCAGTCTGTCTGATTTAGCTTTGGCTTCTTCACCAATCTGCCCACCACTAACCAGCTCTACTGCGCTTCCTGAATCACTGGAGAGCCAGGAAGTACTCTCACATTCATCCTGATCATGGAACGCATTGTTACACGGCAAAGTTGCTTCATCTCCAGGTCTGACAGAGAGGTAGAGGGGTCGCTGTCCAATTGCAGCCCCTGAATAAACGAGAGATAAGTATAAAGAATACAGAGAAATAAAAATGTTCATTTAAAGTGGACCTATCATGCTATATTGGAAACATATATTGTAGGGCCATACCTATACAAAACATGTCTGCAAAGTCTTTTTTCAAAA